>NC_052479.1:28082713-28146515 GCF_009730915.1 Dioscorea cayenensis subsp. rotundata | reverse complement strand
GTTCATACATATAGGAGTGTGTGTGTATATCTTTCTAAGAAAAAAATTACGTAACCATTAAATAATGTAACAATTGACAACAACAATAACAATGACAAGCCGTTAATACAAACTATTATGGGTATGTAATGTAACAATTGAGCAGGACAAAAATTGCAAAGCAAGCACAAGGACAGTTCAATAAATGATGCACAGATCGCAAGTACAACTTCAACAATAATAGGCAATCTTTAAAAACATGAATATTTTATGGAAAGTTGAGAGCAACCAAAATCTACCTATAGGAAGCATCCAACAATCTTTTCATCGTCAAGCCTGGATCGCCACCCCAGCCAAGTAAGTCTTGCTTTCCAGCAGAAAGAAAAGTAGCCAAACATTCTGTTGCATTCTATAATTCATATGGTTTTAAATACGTCGACAAGAATAACACATTTGAAGAGGGAAATTCAAAAACATATAAAGAAAATATCATACAGTAAGAGTTTTGGGATGGTAATATTTACCTGCATCTCACCATGATCGTGAGATTCAAGAAGAATTTGAACGGCGGGATGGAAGCAAATCTCAAATACAGCTTTCACTAGATCAATAGGAGCATTCTGCCAAGACATGTCCAGTTAGTTTATAGTCTATGCTTCAACACAGGGAATCCACAGAACAAGGATATGCTGCCAGAAGAAAATTGCTAATATTTCCATTTTAATATTAAGATATCATACTTTAAGTATCATTGTCAAGGGATGAAGTCAATGACTAATCCTTCAGATTGCAGCTGTGTTTGATGCATGCAATGGATAAATTTGTTAATGAAGGATACGACCAGGTTTCAATTTGCATGACTATTGAGCCTTACTTTTCTATATTGACTTATGGATGGCACAACCATAAAATGAAAGAGCATGCACATCCTGGAGCATTTTTTATAGCCTGAGAAGATAAAAGACATTTGTCAATCAAGAAGCCTTACCAACCCAGATAAACAACACTCCCATAAAACATATTCTACTAGTCAGGGAACACATGTGAAATGAATTTTGAAAACTTTGGTAAGTAACACATGCAAATATGAATTTGTGACATATATATAGTACAAAAGGAGAACAAGATCATTATTAGATGCTGCCAAAGTGGGTAGCTACGCCTAGACATGAATAGTTTGGCAGAATGAAATGATGGGAATTGCAAAATGGGGACTATGAAGTGTGATTCCTTGGTGAGATTGGATGTCGGAAAATCAAGTATTGGCACAGTGCAAGACTGGACACCACAAGATCGGAAATTGACATAACATGGTAGAGTCAAGATAAGAGAAATCTGCTGTGCAACCACAAATGAAACATTCAACTGCAGCTATTCAAGTGTGGCTACCAAGTATAGTTGTATGAGACTGTGCATGGCGTAGTAAGATGGGTGAGGAGGACTAGAGTTTGGTTGGCATGCAATCAAGTTGGTATCGTGATGCAAGCAAAGAGGTTCAACCTTGGAGAGTCTCAGTGTCTCACAATAAGCAACAAAGGGTCAAGGTGACGAGAAATAGTGATCACAGGGACTTGTATGGAGAAGTTGACCAGTGAGGAAAATCATGCATTGGGATAATCTAGATAAAAAGGAAAGCATTTCTTTCATAGGCAAGGAAAAACTATAAAATTGAAATGTATCTGAACTGATTTATCTATATTCATAAACTTCTTTCAATAAAATATTTCTCCCTCATTTCATTAGTTCTTTAATGCATTCATCAAACTTTGATAACTTTTCACGGTTAGACCATTCTGCTACAATCAATGGTTTTGCCAAGCATTCATGTCAAAACAAAATATCTTTACTCAACACTTCAAAGCATCAATGCTGATGAAGGGGATCTGAAACCTGCACCCAAAACTTGAGTATCTGTTGGAGAGAGTTGGTTCTATGGATGCTGATGGTTCATGACCGGATTTAGTCAAACGACCAATTAATAATATAAACTGCTATAAAATACATCATCAGTAAAGTCTATTTGAAGCCAATATACAATTGCATGGTAAACTTGGCTAAGCAGTGATAGTTGTTGTTAATTGCAGAAAAATGATAGAAGACATGAAAATTGAAGGAATATTACTTTTACATTTGCAAGGGGAAGAGAGAAGGAAACAACACAAAACAAGTAAGGAAAAACACAATTTCATAATTTCAGTTTAGTCTTCCTACTTAGTTAAAGGAGAAACTGTTAAAAAACAGAAGCGGCACCATATTGTATACATGCAAAAGTGATTTTGTAGGGCAGGCATGGAGAATTTCTTCTGTAGTCGGGAAAAGGTTGGAAGCAAGGTGTTGTAATAGGTCAGAATCTCATACATTCAATCAAGATAAATCAAGTTACATATTGGACGAACATAAAATAGATTCAAGAATGGGATTTGGCAATGGAAACATATTATGAATAAATGAATTTCCTGCTTCTATTAGATTTTAAACAAGTAGAAGAAAATTCAATACTTATTATCTATTGAACCAAACATAGCCTGATAGATGCAAACCTGATTTTTTATTGTCTATGTACTACATATTATGCAAATGAAGCACCTTATTTCATTTGAAATAGTTGAGGGATTAGGTTGGTTCAAGATGATGTAGAAACGTCGGATTTCAAGACTTACAAATAAATAGTCCCTTACAGAGTTACAGACAGATGGGAGTTCATCATTTACATAGTTTTGGTCTTGGCACAAATCAATTTCTATAATTGGCCAGTATAACACTGTCGAACCAAAAGTCCTGCAGACAGTTAATGTTTGCACCAAAGTCTAGGTGGCTAACCAAATAAATTATATAATTTACAGTACAAACAAGTGGACAAGGAGAACCACTCAAGTAACAGAATGAATTTAAATTAGGATTCAACAGAAAAGAACTTAGAATAAAATCGAAGGTTTAAGTTTACAGTTTGAACTTTCAGTATAATGGTAGCATTAAACAATAAACATTTGAAAGCAGGTATAGTATTCATACTTGTTCTTCTGTGATCTGAAGAAAGGCAATAGTATAATACGCCAGTTCATTAATCCTCGTAGCAAAAACCTAAAGCAATCAACTAAAATCAATATCACATTCTCTAAAGAAACCAATATTAACAAAATGATGAAGTCCTACAAAAGTAAGTAATGAATATTAAGAGAGACACACCTTTGCAAACTTGGAGTTGCCCACAATAGTCAACAAGAGCTCAAATAACTGAGACAAAGTAATGATTCGTAAGTGCAAAAGAATAGATATCAGCTTCGGGAAAAAGAAAAGAACATGCATCATATTTAATACTGAATATCAACATATAAAGCATCAGCCCAAAGAGATATCTGCGACACCAATAAATTATCAAAACATCATCATAAAAGTATTGCATATGACACCCAGAGCATGTTCCACAGTCAAGTCAATCATTTATCGCGTTGCTAAATTATAATCAATACAAAAAGAAGCAAGCATTAGAATTGCATTTCCTCTTCAGATAAAATCATAAAAGTCATCCATGAGTGCTAAAATTGCAATCGAGGAAAAGAAAAAAAAAAGTCAAATTCCCACATTCTGTCTTATAAAAGTCATACATGAGCATACTGTCTTGAAATGCACGGTCAACTCTTATTTAGAAGTAATTGCACCAATGACCCTCTATACAAAAGGTTGCCATGTCACATCATTCCTCCCTCCATCTCTTTTCTTCTCCAACTAGATCA
Organism: Dioscorea cayenensis subsp. rotundata; assembly: GCF_009730915.1. NCBI lineage: Eukaryota > Viridiplantae > Streptophyta > Magnoliopsida > Dioscoreales > Dioscoreaceae > Dioscorea > Dioscorea cayenensis. Next base: position 28,142,802 of record NC_052479.1, on the reverse strand, counting down.
TGCTAGCTTGTGGCTAAAGAAAAAAAGGCTGAGCCACATCAGGAAAGAATACCACCAGAAAGGTGGGTGATAGGAAAAGTTTAGTAAAAGGAAGCACTCTGTGTGGAATTCCCATCTGGCAAGGAAAAATGAAACACACAGGAAACACAGTCCAACATCAGGAAAGCTAGATACATGAGCATGGGTCTTATATGGCAAGTCAGCTTCCAACATGACCAACATATAGAGAAGGAAGGAAAAGATCGAGAGGGGAGAGTGGTGTTGGTGGATGAAGTAGGAGATAAATGATCAGCAGCCTGCGAGGAACAAAAAAGGAGCAAGGAAGAAAAAAAGGGAAAAAATGTAAATGGAGAAATAATGTGGTAGGTCATCATAGAAAAATATATTGCTGCACCACATTCACCCTGACTCAAACCCCTTCTTCTATCTAATACTTATGCCTATATTTTCTCTATTCACTCCCTCACTCTACCTTACTTTCTGATTTTAGATTCTTACAATAATCTTCACTTCTTGGAGCCAAACACTTTCAGCATTTCAAAAACTGGAAATGAAAGCTTCTCTCTGAAAATAGAAATAGAAATAGAAATGAAAATTGAAAGAAAAAACTGCTTTACAAAAGAAACACAACATCTGTATTTTAAGAAAAAAATCATTACCTTCCTGGTCATTGCATAATTAAGCAAATAAAACCCTAGATTCCACTCGAAAAGCAAAACAAGTTTGAAACAAAGAAGACTTAAGTGACTATGTCTGGGAATCGATACAAACATAATTAAAAAAAAAAAAAAGGTCTAGTGCACCAAGTTTCATTCTCTTCATGACTATGAGAACATCAATCATAAACCAAATGGAGATTCTCTTTCAGATTTGTCCAAGAAAACAAAGAACAGAATACGTTGTTCAAAAGTAACATATCTTCACCTCTGATCTTGGGCAAACAACAAAAAAAAAAAAAGAAGAGATACATCATAAATACTTCCTTCCAATTTTACACAAAGGACATATTGATAAGCAACATGAGCAGTGTTTACTTATTTTCATAAAGAAATTAAATCTTTACTCATATACTACAACAGATGCATTTCTGCATCTAAAGCATCTAACATTCTAGGATTTTATTAGTTGCATTGCAGATAGTTTTTAATAGTTGACAGATTGACATTCAAATATGCAATCATTCGTGAGTTTTAAAGATATTGGTTCGAAATATCTGTCTCTTAAACATGGAAGATTCTGCTGCAAACCATAGCTGATTAATTACATCTGAAACAATAACTTTCAGATTATTTCCTCTTCCATTTCAGTGTCTTTTGTTTTATAAATGGTGAGCAACAGAACTGAAGTCGGGAATAGTTCATATGCACGATACACAAAACACAAGTTGCATTTCATATGAAAATTCTACCTGAATAACAAATGACTCGAGACTTTTTTCAGCACCATCAGAATCATATGTTCCTGAATGAGGATCCTCGCTACCTTGGATTGCTGCTAGCTGATATACTTTGAGAGAGGAAACAACCATCTGCCATAAAGGTGCAACAATGACTGGACCAAAATTGAGTTGTCAACTTCATGGACAGTTTACGTATAAACCATAGAACCATTTAAAAGGTACAACAGATATTAAACTCAAGATGAATGGAGTATAATTACTGGAAAATTGGGCTTTCAACAGGCTCGGAAAATTCTGCACTAGCTGGAGCAAACATTTTAGTACCTGATCACAAGCCGGATTAATCATCAAATAAACTATCATTGAGCCATCAATCATCATATTAATGAACTACGAGGTATCTACCTCCATCCTAATGCCCCAGTCATCAGGATCTTCAGGCTGTACTGGAGGTTGTAAAATTACAGAAAATTGTTCCAGCAATGAATTAAGCATGGGTGTCATCACTGTTATGACTTCAGTCTGGAGCATTAGTATTCACATATATTCGATGGTCACTTCCATGTTTTAAAATGGTTCAAGAGACAAATATTTCTCATATATGAAAAGCAAGGGATAAACTCTACCTTGTATACACCAGTCATTGATCCCAAAACAGAAATACAAGGTGCATAATTTCAACAGCTTTTACGCATGAGATTTTTCATATGACTGTGAAATGAAATAACAACAAAAGATTGGCATTAGAGCATTAAAGAGTACATAACCAAGCTTTCACATTCCCAAAATTTAACATTAAAATAAGCACATGAATTGGGACATATCATTTAATTTGAGGCAACTTGCCCAAAGCTGAGGCGACTTTTAAAATTAAATCAGTCTCTCCCTCCTAGTGCTCACTAAAACAGATAGACAAACTAATTTGACATAAAACCAGCAAAACTAAACAAATGGTTACTTAGAAACTGAGAATATTGATTAAACTAATCCAACAAGCACATAAGTAATTGAGTGATTGGTCTAGATAAAACAGTAAAGGAGGAAAATGTCCTAAATAGCTCACATTTGGAGATGATAAAATTTTTTGCAAGTGTGGAAACAGAGCAGGAACTAATTTTGGCACTAAGGTATCATCCAAATCACCCGAGAGAAGAGCCAAGCATCTTAGCGATCCACGGACTGCATTGGAGAGGAATTGTTAACAAAAATGAATAGAAGATAAGAATATAATTAAGTTGTTCTGAAATAACGAGCAATACAGACTTAGCATGAGAATTTAAGCTATAAAGCTAATGAGGGGTAACTAAGGCATGGTTGATAATTTACTCCATCGATATTGTTTTGACCACTAATTAGCTGCAATAAGGCAGCAACTCAGGCCAATCCTCTGGCCAATCATAATGAGCAATGGAAGCTAGCCATATAACAGCTGGTTTTTTCCAGGGATCATCTAGAGATGGAAGCAATAGTTGGCGTATAGATCCTGATAATCAAAATGGTTCAGAATATTGATTCCATGTGCTTCCTACGTGCTGATAATTAAATTTATCATATAAAATCAAAAGAGAACAATAAATTGAGACAATCCAGAAATCAGCCAGTTCATAAACTGTGCCAATTGCATAATGTAGAAACTTAACAAAAGGTAAGTTCCCACAATGCAACATAAACATAAAATCATAATCTTCTAGTGATTTTTTTTGGTTCTGCATCAAAAAATCCATCTCATAAACTTCTGTAATAAAAATTTACAAAGATCCATGTAATTTTCTTCTTTATTACTTCAAGAAAAACCATCCTTCTTTACTTCAACTTTAAGAGGGATCCATTCATCAATCATATCGGCTAGACCACAGCTTCAAAAAGAAAAGCGTTTATCAGGAAGAAATGGCACAAACAACAGACCTTCTCTTCAGCTGAAACAACAGGATGCAAAAAGTTCCTTCATCTTCTTGCCAGTGCCTTTATGAACTGCTTTAACAGGACAGCCGCCAGGTATCAAGTGTTAAGTTTTAACGGAAAAAATAAACTTTAGTCTCTTAGCATCTTGATGAAAAGGTTTGAGATAAATAATTATCAGAATTAACTTCATGGAAATAACATGCACAACTATAACCATTTTAAGACAGGATATGGTCCGAAGGAATCTGTTGACAGTGACTTCCTTGAGGCACTATAGGCTCTCAACCTGCCAAGAATAAACATCAAATATCAGTGTGGGTGAAAGAAATGATGGTAGAAACAAGCAAGGCAACAGTAGTGAGTGTGCAGCCAAACTTCATCATAACACTTCTAAATAACGAAAGAAAGACATAATATCAACAACCAAAACAAGACAAGTATTTATATTGTTCCAAGATCAAAAGCTAGACATCCATAAATTTAATGGGAAGGCATATAACAAATTTTCAATATATTAAATAATAACTTCACATAAGTATTATTAACAGCCTACTTTTTGCTGCATTTTGGAAAGAGGCATGAAGAAATTATGATCAAATGGGATATAGTTTTGAATCAATACGACAAATAATGGTGTTTAAACTATTAGGCACCTTGATTCAAAAAAGGAACGTAATTATACAAACAATCAACATCTCAAACTTGGGGAAAGTTGGCCAAATTACAAAATAGATTTAATGAAAATAAGTACTATACCTTATTTTTCAGTTAGGGTTATCCTTTTACAAGATTTAATTACAAAATTATATAATTAACAATTAAGTTTAATGTAAGCATATAAATCATAAATATATATAATTTAATTATTATTAATTAAAGTAAAATGTGGTAAAATCCAAGTTTTCTCTCAAAATAAATTCAAAAAAAAAAAAACCTGAACCAAGTTATCTGGCTAACAAATAAGATAGTTTAACACTTTAACTTCAAGTAACATGACATCACTAACAAATAAGATCATGAGAGAGAATAAGAGTTCTAACAGGAATGCAATATAAAAGTGGCATTGGAATTCTAATAAAACTTTTGAACTTTCAAATGAAGAACAAAACAATAGTCGCTCAAGGCTATCTTCAGATGACTGAAAGAGATGAGGAAAAGGAAAACTGCTTTCTTCCATTCATGTGAAGAAATAAAGTGGATAATAAAATAAAAGAAAACGTGTCAGCTGCTGATAGTTATCTACTATTTTCCATTTGTCATTTAACTCTTTTCCTCTTCTCTTTCTCAATCAAATGGAATTGGAACACTTCAAAGCCAAAAATCATATGGCAAAGCAAATAAAAAAGTTGGGAACAAGTTGTGACAATATTAGAGTCATATTGTCCTTGTGCAAAGTCATCGCATTTAATTCATATCACTCCATCAATAGTGAGCATAAAAATATAACATAGAGTATGATAAACAGAGTTTTAGTTTCGGGTGTAATCACCAACCACTCTTCCAATACATTTGGGTGATTTAGCTTTCAAAGATCTCACCTCCCGACAATCCATACTCTTTGTGTGCAAACTAGCCCACCTTTTACTTTGAATTGAAACGAGCCAAGTGAAATTTTGACCTTAGTATTAATAATTTAAATGGAGCTAAATGATGACAGAGAAAAAGAAAGAGAGCATTCTCATTGTGGCAGCAAAAACACAATTGCTCCATGGGATGGCGTACCTGTAGCTGAGATTAAGAGAAGGGAGATAAGAGACAAAATTCCCAACGAAGGATGTAGCAGAAAGCGAAAACCATCAAGATGTGGCATCCATGGATCTGCTGAACAAACAACTGACAAATCATGAGTTGTTCTTGTTTATTAATTAAACAAAAGAAAGCACAAAGGTGGAAGCAAAGATGTTTGACTATTTCAGGACATGCAGAGAGGGATTAAGGAAAGATCGAGGAAATCCCGGTCCAATATTCAATGATCAAAATTCTATGTGCACGACCGACAATGCACCAATAATCCAATGAAGACTGCCAAGCACTGAAACCATCACCAGGTATATCAGTTAGTAACTAGTAGATTCTTAATGAGGATGCACCGATTGATTGAATGATTTTACAGGGGCAAATGGTAAATGGTAATGCACTAGCCATTTATACCAGATATGCATTGTGTGATTAGAGATATGGTAAGGAGAGCAAATCTCAATGTGACATGAATGAAAGCAAATTGATAAAACCAATAACAAGATGACCTTAACTACATTCAGTTCAGATTTATAGGGACTAACTAGAGCTAATTCCTCTGCCTGTCATCCGGCCAGACATAATAATAATAATTACTTACTCAGAACAACATATTTCCTAAATTTTTAAAATATACTGCGCGTATAATAGCGCTTTAGCATTAAGCCAGGGTCAGCCATAAGTTCTTACCGATGTACCTTATCTAAGTGGACTTATAAGTCATATGAAACAGAGAAAAATAGAACCAAGTACATACCAACCTAGAGCAATCACAAGTTTCCTAGTCCTCATAAACGACGCTATACACATATTCTATCTCCCCCATCGCCTTGTTGTGTTACTATATTGATGTTCTATGTGCGAATCTGAGACCAAGTATACCAATCCAGAGCAATTTATAAGTTTCCTAGTCTCATAAATGACATATACAGCATATTCTATCTCCCCATCGACTTGTGTAATACTATATTGATGTTCTATGTCGGGACCGAAGAATACTCACCGTGACACAATCATCAATCCAATTAAAAAATTAGGATTTTTAATTTTGTAAGTTGAGTCTGTTCATTTTGATATGCATCACAAAAGCTGTCCATTTACAAACAGTATCCAGAGTTGCTTCAGGTTGACTTCATTTTAAAACTCAAGGTGGAACTTTACTAAATGAGCTCGATCTCAAGCTAACTCGATCAAGCAAGAAATTACTTTCAGGATGATCTCCTAACAAGGTAGGTGGAATCTAAATTTGGCTCAAGCAGGCTTCACTTAGCATAGCATTAGTTTATGTATTGGATTGACATTTATTTTTATAAATCATCAAAAGTGCAAATGGTCAAACACCAAAAGAAAAAGCAGATGCAGTGGTTAAAGGTGTGCTCTAAATCAATCTCCATAGCAGATCCAAGGTTTGGTCCCAATGAGAACATTTAAACTATTTTTTTTTAATTATTATTGGTTTTTAGGTTCGGAAATAAGTTGCATGCAAATAATTCCAATATTAGTTGTTAAGAACATCAAATATATATATATATATGTGTGTGCGTGTCTCAAGTATTTACTTTAATGACTATTAATTATGTCAAGCTTGGTCAAGTTAGTAAAGTTCTCCCTCCAAATCATATTTAAGTTTCAAAACACCTATTCCAGCATATTCCAAGCCCAACCAAACACCACATTTGAACAGAGGTTAGACTCAAATGATATCGATGTTGCTAGTCAACTTTTGAAGTATATTTTCATGTATTAGACCTCAATTTTTGTCATCTCATCATGCATTCTTCTTAACTTGTATATGTAATTCTTCTCTTTAGTCCAAATTTGTTCTTTTTAGCATTCTTTGTATCTAGGAGATGATGTCTGGAGTTAATGAGGGACAAGAAAAAGGATTGGTACTAGTGGTAGGCTGAGGAAAAGGAAAAGACCGGGCCTAACAAGAACACAACTCACCTATGTAGCATGGTGGGGGAGTGGTTGTGGAACTATGAAGACATTGGAATCCAGAGTTAGACATAAAAAGAAGATCTGAAAAGAAGTAAAAAGGAGGAGAGAAGCCAAAAAGGGGAAGGGGGCTCAAAAGGAAGTTTTGGGGAGAAAAGGAGGGAGGAAGAAGTTCCTCTCTTGTGTTCTTGACTTTTGTATTTTTGAGATGAAAATGCTTCGATTTAATTTTGTAGTGTGTAATTTTGTCATGAAAGAGTAAAACTCTTAGCCTAGGATTGGGTTTAGCGAGGTTGTAGAGAAATGTTTATGTTCGAACTACTCTTTTCTTGTAATGATTTCATACTTTGATTTGGTTCTAAATTCTTGCAACTTGTGGATGTGAGAGCATTTGCTTGTTTAATTTTAGCTGATCCGAGGTTTGTTGAAAGTTGAACCTTGGGTTTTGGACCCTTTTTAGAACCAAAACAAGAGATCCTAGGTTGGATTTCTTGAGGCCTTGTTAAATTGTCTTGTGATTAAAGGTTGATTTAGCTAACCACCATGAAAAATAGGGGTTAGTTTAGATTAATCTTCTTGTTGTACCTTGAAAGAGGATAACAAGCATTCTTTTTGACAATTGCCTTCAAAGTAATTCTTAGATTCAATAGAGATTCAAAACATGCATTCCACTACACCTTGTGGTGAAACCCATCCTAAGGATTAAAATTTCTGAGATTGCCCTCCTTGTTAATCCTCCTTTGTTTTTAATTTACTGCAGATTTCTTTTACTTCAATTTCCTATTTTACCACTTTCACGCTCTTATTATATTTTTGCCTAGCTAACCTCTAATTGCATTCGATTGGTAGTCAACACAATTGTCTCGTGGGATCGAGTATCTTAAATACTACTTGGCAAAACCCAGTACACTTGCGATTACGCAACAATCAGCTCAACAAATGGGGTAGAGATCAAATTGCTTCATCAAACTTGAGACATGGTTGGAGTGGACCTCAAACCTAATTGACCCAAGAATTAATTAACGGTGCACCACGACAAATGATAATTTAAGACTTCAAAAGCCTATGTTTAGATAATATGCATACTCCATTCCCTTAAAACTTGGTTTAAAGTCACAAACAAAATCATAGTAGAATTCTAAAGAAACAAATTATAACACACGTGCATAAGAAAATAGAACAAAACAATTGGCTTGATAGATATTGCCCAAAACACTTTAGAGATTTTATATTTCATTTCTCCCTTTTCCCTATAGGGAAAGATGGAAAGTTTAATTAAGATAACAAGAAAAATGCAAAAATTATTATAAATAAATAAAAAGTATAATTAAGAAATCATTCACTAAGTTACTGACCTAGAAGGTAAAAATAAAATACAAAAATAAAAAATAAAAACATAACAGATGCCAGGAAACATTCCAAATATGTTTTGCAGCAATAATAGCAAAATCAAGATTTCTTACTTCTTCTAAGGCTACCATGATAGGAGTGGAGTGGCCCTCTACCATTTTCTCACAAATTGTTTGTTATGAACTTAAACTTTTCAACAGAGGAACACCATACATGATTTCAATTTTAAATTCCATTTCCACAACAGAAGAACATATGAATCAGCATTGAAGCCAGCATTTTACAATTTCATTTATAACAGAAAAGTGAACCAATTGAACTCCAAACACAACCAAAAACTAGAATACACAAGGACCTTTTTCAAGCAGATGTTATACAATGTACTACAATAATCAAGATTTCAGAAATGCCTTAGAAGCCAATTAACCCCTCCATCAGTCTCACGCCCAGGACATCAAATCAAAATAAAAAACATGCTTAAATTCAAAATTTCAAACAAGAAAACAGAGGACAACTACAAGAAAAAAGTGAGAATAGGGATCAAAGAAGATCGCGAGCAAACCAGGCTGCAAAGAAGCTTGTTGCAGAGATGCCTCAGCAAAAGATCGGACATCGCGGCTGGTGTCCAGCGTCGCCATAAGGCAATCAAGCAGCCATTTCTGGTCCTGATCCTCCATGAAGAACCTTCAATCGAAGCAGGAGGAGATCTCCAAAGTTTCTAGGGTTTTGGAGAAGGGTTTGGGCACCACGGAGCTCCCAATTCCCGGGCAATCGATGTAGGCGTTCTGCACGTGATCGATACTCAATTAGGGAATGCTCCCACGTGAGGCAATATTTTTGTGCGTATATATGGATAGAGGCCGGATCCTTCGGGGGTGAACTATTGGATTTCAATCTAACTATCCTTAGACACGAAAAAATTCTTATCCAAATAGTAAAATTAACCCAACACTCTCTCACCCCATTCTCATCAATATAACCCTCGGCTACTGTTACTATCCATGTTACACCTTCTCTCTAACCCATTTACTCTCTATCTCTCTCATATCTTTCTTTCTTACTTTTGTCCATCTGCAGATGTATTCTTTATAATATATACCCAATAATATTTAAAATTAGAGTTCTTATACTTTTTTTCATTGTGACTTTTATGGCTGAGATTTTGACAATTATTCAATTACTGATATTTTTAAAAAAATAATTTTTTGAATTTTTATTTGAAACTAATTTGTGAATGATGCCAATAACCTCTTGGTCTTTTCATCTCCTCATTTTGCATCCGATCTAGGGTTCCTTCTTATCTCCTTTTTTCTCTTTCCCAGGCCCAAGTATTGTCCTCCTCACATGCTATTTCTAACCACTCCTCTTTGGTTGCAATCTCAAAGCATGAATGATCCTTTAATTGCTATTAGGTTTAGAGTTTTGTGTTTAGGATTATATGATAAAAATTTTGTTTCCTTTTTATGTATTTTTTAATTCAATTATTTCTCCATTTTTCTTTGTTTTTTTTCTTGTTTTAAGATCTTGTATGGATAGAGGGAATTTGTAGATAGTTGGAATACTATGAAGAAATAACTCTCATGTATCATATCCAAGTTGAAGGTTTAGAAACAAAGAATTCAAAAGTCATGATACAATTTCAAAAGAACAAATTCTATAAATTGGGATTTTTTCATAGGAATGTGTAGGGGTGTAATCGATCGAGTTCGAGCCGAGTAATAGTGAGCTCGAGCTCGAGCTCGACTGAAAATTCGGTACTTGATACTCATCTCAAACTTGACCGAGTATTCATTTTATAGCTCGAGCTCGACTCGATACACAATTCGAGCTCCTCGAGCTCGCTCGATTAAGTTCAAAAATATTGAAAATGATTATAAACATTATGCTCGAGCTTGAAATTTTTTTCCCTTGATTTTCATAAAAATCTATTTTTTTCATCCATTCTAAAATGACCACACTCTAAAATTTTTTAAAGACAACAAACACAATTCAAACTTGACCAAATACAAGAACTAAAATAATAACATTCTATAATTTTTCAAAGATAAACAAATACATTCATATTTGACCAAATGCAATATCAACTAAAACAACAACATTCCAAAATATTGTGAAAAAAAAACAAATAGAACTCATACTTAAACAAAATACAACAAATAGAACAATTATAAAACAAGTAAGTCCATAGTTAATAAGTCCAAGTAAAACAAATAGAAAATAAACAAGTGCTAATACAATTCATTGACAACAAACAAATAAGTCCATAGATAATTAGAAAACAATCAATCCACATCAACATCCACCATCTCAAGAATATATTTTCTTGAATGTGAGGGTTTGGCCCAATGTTTCCATCAAACCTATACAAAATTACAAATGAATAATTATAAAACAAATCATTTTAATCATTAATGATATAAAAATAAGGATAAACAAACTTAAATGTTACTTACATGCAAACGTAATTCTTCTAAACTTGAGCTTCAAGGTATTTCAAGTGAAATCTCAACTGGTTTCTTCTCTTTCTAATATATACAAAGTGAACAAAGAATGGCCAAAAATTACATTAAAGCAAGAAAAACCATGGAAAATAAAAAATTATATTAAAAGCAAGAACAATTATAAACTCATTTTGTTTTTCTTTTTCACTCCATGAAGATCTCGACACCAATCTCCTCCACAAAGCAATGCATGCACTGTATCGGGAGCCAATTAAGCATGATAAGTGTCAATCACTCTACCACCTGCACTAAAAGTAGCCTCTGAAGCCACTGTCATGATAACAATAGCAAATATGTCACGAGTCATTCTAGACAAGATGCAATATTTTAAAGTACTTCCCTTCCACCATTCTAAAGCATTAAATTGATTAGGATCTCCTTCAAAAATAAAACAATCTTCAGCTAAGTATGCATCTAAATCTGACTGTTGTGGCGAGGCTTTTTCAGTAGATTTCACATAACTTGAAAATTCGCACCAACTTGACGAGCCTTTGCCATTATTACCAACATCATCATTATTATGCATTGGAGTTTCACCATTATGCTCATTTCCATGTTGATATTCACGAACATATTCTTCATAAATCTCATGTAGAGCTTCTCGAACTTTAGCAATATTTTCTCTTGCTTCTCTATCGGAAACATCCTTGAAAAAGTAAAATCAACAACCCTCATTTTGCATCTTGGATCCAAGACGATGGGCAAGGACATGAGCAAAATGCATTCCACCAATATTTATCAAATTTAGCCTTCATTTTGCGAATCATTGCTCAAATAAACTCATCTTCATCATTTGCCCTTTTGTCTAGCAACATTTTCACACAATAGACTTCATTGAGAAACAAGTTGGAAGTTGAATAATCACTACTGGAAATAATTTTTGTGATGGCATTGAACACTTCTAAAATCTCACATATTTTCTCCACCTTTTCCCAATCTTCAAGGCATGGGCAATATTGATAAAGGATTTCCCGATCTTTGAACATTGGAAAACCATCTTTAAAATTCATTGCAACTGATAGCATTTCAAATGTTGAATTCCAACGTGTCTTGCAATCAAGAATAAGTTTTCACTCTGGCAATTGTAGTTGATGCACAATATCATAAAATGACTTTAATCTTGCTTCACTTTGATTAATAAACTTCACACTTTCATGAATATCTTCAATTATTTCTTCAATTTCAGAAATGCCATCTTACACCATGAGATTAAGAATGTGTGCACAACAATGAACATGAAATAACTTTCCTCCACAAAGCAACTTTTTAGTTCTTGAAAATGTGTCTTTAAGAATCCTAATTGCCACCTCATTGCTTGAAGCATTATCAACAGAGATAGTAAAAACCTTGTTCCCAATTCCCCACTCTTTCAAACACTTAAAGATACAATCGCCAATCTCAACACCACGATGAGGAGGTGGAAGATGAACAATATTGATAACATGCTTTTGCAATCTCCAATTATGATCAATAAAATGAGCTTTAAGACCATATACTCGATCTTTTGATTGCTAGACTTCCATAAATATGTTGTCAAGCTTTATCTTGCTAACATTATTGAGCAATGTTTTCAATCGGCTCATAAACTTGCATACAATCTTTCTTGATAGTAACCCGCAACATTTTTTCCCATTCAGGCATTCCACATATTTGCATCATATTAAAACCTTCCTCTTCCATTACTAAAAAAGGATGCTCATGCATCAATATCCAATGCAAGCATCTTCTCTCATTTTTGCCATATCAAACTTAAGCCATTTCAGAGAGCCGACTGATCAACATCACCATTACCTCCTTGTACTGGTTGGAAAGAAATTTCTTTGTTGTTGGTTTTTGATAAAATTTTTTCTCTCATGCAAGTTGACAAGTGCCTTTTTATATTCGTGTACTTCTGCTAGCATTTGTAGCCAAACTTCCTCTTGCAATTAATGCATTCTTCTTTTTTAGAACCATCAGGAAGATCAATTTCTTTAAACTCCAACCATACACTTGAAGTCTTGGCCCTTTTTCTCATGACCTTCCTCTTCTTCCCCTCACCAAGGTCAACAACATCACAATCCTTTTCGCTGATTCTGCTTTTATTAGCATTCCCATTATCATCATCATCAAAATTTTTGCTCGTTGAAAAATTAATTTCCAAAACCGCCCGACTAGTTGATGAATTTGTTCCTGGTCGAAATGGTGTAGATGAGAAATTTGGGTGTGCTTGATGACATATTGCCTATCACAATAAACAACCAAATAAATAAATAAATCAACCTTTTTGTATTAGACATGTAATAGTAAAGTAAGCATGGTCAAGGTGTACAACCTTTGTGCAAATCTCCCTATTGTTTTTACGCCACTCAACAACCTTTTGAAATCTCCACTTGTTTGTGCACATGAAAGCACCACCACAAAGGATGAAAGCACTACGTTAAATTTTTTAAAAAAACAAGCAAACGGTTTGAATCAAATAAATGAAAAATAAATAATAAACTAGTGATGAGATAAAACAAAAAAATACCTTGTTAATTTGTAGTCATTTGTTCATGCACATGAACGCACCACCAAAAAGAATAAAAGCACAAACAAGCAAATGGTTTGAATCAAATAAATGCAAAATAAATAAATAAATAGAAAGAATAATAAAGTTGGTTAGTTTGATTATTAAGATATATATATATATATATATATATATACAAAACCCATCCATTGAGATGCAGGAAGCATGTTAAAATTGAATTATTATTAAGGTGGACACATTCACATTTAAAATAAACTTCGTTGTCATTGATTTTTGCTTCAAGGAGATAGTATCAAAGTGCAACACTGTAAGCCATATATTGATGAGATTAAATTACTACCCCAAATTTAAAAAATAAAAATAGAATGAAAAGACTGAAAGAAGGCAGTCAAGAAGGTGTAATATCATATAAAGTAACATGAATATAAAGTAACAAAGATCATGTAATATATATATATATATATGAACCAAAAAAACATTAATGATAGAACAAGGGATCCCGAGCATCAACAACCATCACCAGCTGATGAGATACCCACAACATTAATACAAATGTAATATCATATAAAGTAACATGTTTCTTTCAATATGAAATATAGAAAAATATAAACAAACTATTAAAATATACAGTAAATGAAATAAATCTAGTTGGTGAAGCTAAATTAACAATTAAAACACCTAGAAAAATAATTCTAGCATCAAAACCATCCAAAACATCATCCAAATGATAAAAAATATTGATTACTTGTCGACCAACCTGAAGCAGATCCATCTCAACTCCCTACCTCTATCAACCAAAACAAATAAAAAGAAAACAAAAGAAAGAAAGGAGGAGGAGGGATCTACTATGCATGCAATCGATCATTTAGTATGGCTAGCTAATAATGATAACTTATATTTGGACCAATTAATGAGTACAAGTTTAATGCAGAGTTATGCCATGAGGTCAAAAAGAATTCAAATAATGAAAGTTGATTATGCTTTAAATGTACAAGAATGCCTAGAGCATCAACAAAAACGCTACCATCGAACAAGTAGTAAAAACAAGAATAAAAGCTTTTAAAAGGACGGCATAAAAACCTTACCAGGTCAATTCGCTCTAACACTGCCAAAGTTGTCTCCAAATATCCAAGTTCTTCTCAAAGGAGTAAGTATAAGCTTCTCATTCTCCTCCAATCTACAATGTATGGGTGCATTATGAGGACACTCATAGCAAAAGAAAATCATGATAACTGAAAAAAATTCCTCAAAGCAACAAATCCACATAAGTGGTAACTCAAATCATTAGCATAATAATAGCAATTCAAATTATTAATAGAAAAAAGATCATGTAAAACCATAATGATAAACACATTAAAATATAACAAACTTTTATGAAAATCTAAAAGGAAACAACAAATCAAGAGAGTATTAATTAAACAAAAGAAACTAAACATGCTATTAACATGACAAATAACAAAATATATAAATAAATAAATGAACTACATATCATGAATAAAATCAAAAACATCATATAAAACCTAACAACAAACATGCTATGAAAATTTAAAGATAAGCAGTAAATCAGGAGAATTATAAACAAAGGAAACAACAAACAGTGAAGTATAGTGGATGAGATGAGGGTGTGGCAGTGTCCATGCATAATGAACTGGCGACGAAGAAAGAGAGACGAAGATCACAAGCAAACAAAAGATCTCACCTTTGATGTCACCGATGAACTCAGAGCGAACTGGAGATGAAGAAAGAGAGATGTAAAAGAGAGCTCGAGAGGAAATGGAAAGGAACTAAAAAAGTCATCGTCGACGCAAGCTCACTACTTGGCACCTCACCGGTGATGGCATTTATCGAGTCATCCACTGGGATCAGAGATTCAAAGAAGATGGCCTGACTAGGTTGAAGGATGGGGATGAATCAGGCAGTTAAGGTTAGGTTTTTTGTGAAAGCCTGAAAGGTGCGCCTCAATTGACAGTTTTATTTCTCAATATGTTATGAAAATCCATTTGCATATTAGTGAGAATGAGAGAATTTTTTTGGTTAAAAAATATTAATATTTTAACATTTAAAAGATATAATGGTAATTATATAATAATTATTATATTATATATATATATATATGTTACTACTCGATTAGGCTCACGAGCACTCAAGCCAAGTATCTAGATACTCGAACTCGGCTCACTCGACTACTCAAGCTACTCGAGCTCGAGCTCTGCTCTACCATGACGGAGCTGAGTTCTAGTTTTCACAGAGTTGAGCCCGAGTAGCTTGTGAGTAGAGGTGTATCATTTACATCCCTAGGAATGTGAATAACCTGATATTCTTACATGCAGCTTGTGTATGAAATTTTTTAAAATATGTTGTTTATTCTGTTTACTATCAATTGGCAAGGTCACATACACTCATTGTTTATTTATCTAACAAAGCAATTAATAGTCCTAGTGTTGTTATTGAGGTATATGTGTATATATATAAATGTATATTTGTAGAGAATGACAAATATCAATAAGATACATAGTTTGGGTCCAGAAGTTTGGGAAGTGGATGAGCAATTGAGCATATATATAATACAAGTGAATTTGAGTCAGACAAAGAAAATGAAGGTCAACCTTTGAAAAAAAAAATGAAGTCCAAGAACAAAATAAAGACCAAGGAGATGATAACAATAAATATATTACTAATTATCAAGAAATTTCTCTCAAACCATATGTTGGCATGGTGTTTGATATTGTGGATGACAGGATAAGTCATGTGAGCTCTATAATCGCTATACATATAAAAAAGGTTCAGTGTGAGAAAAGGAGCGATAAGAAAATTTGAGAAAAATGGTAGTATTATTCGGCGGTGCTTGTATCGCTCTAAAGAAGGTTATAAAGAGAAAAGATTTAAGAATAATGAAGCTAATAAGAAGAGACATCGGGGTGAAATACATTGTGGTCACAATGCTTGACTTTTGGTAAATAAAAGCACAGATGGATCATGGGTTATTTCCATGTTTGTTGAGGAGCACAATCATATATTAGCAACTCCAAGAAAATGCCATCTTTTATCGTCACACAGAAAAATAGATGAAAGTCAAAGAGGGGTGATTGATAAAATGAGCCTATCAGGCATCATAATCAATCTTATGATGAAGTATTTTTAGAAGAATCACAAGGAAGTTGAAATATTGGGATTCATCAAGCTAGATGCAAGAAATTATATGTGCACTAGAAGAAAAATATAATTTTTTGTTGGAGATTCACAAAGATTGTTAAATTACATGAATTCAATGCAAATATAGAACCCTCACTTTTTTTATGCAATCCAACTAGATGTGAATGGAAAATTAACAAGTATATTTTGGAGTGATGCAAGGTGTAGAATGGATTATAGCTACTTCGGAGATGTAGCTTGCTTAGATCCGACTTATGGAACAAATAAATATGGCATGCCATTTGTTCCAATTGTAGGGATTAATCATCATCTACAAATTGTATTATTTGGGTGCACACTGGTTTTAGATGAAATAGAATATTCATTTATTTGGGTACTTGAGAATTGGTTGCTAGTAATGAAGGGATGTCATCCGAAAGTAATTCTCACTGATCAAGATTCAGCTATCATTGGTGCAATTGCGCAAGTCTTACCAAGAACTATTCATCGCTATTGCTTATGGCATATTTTTCAAAATGTTAAAAGCCACTTAAGTAGACTATTCAAAAGGGGATCCATATTTGACAAAGATTTGTCTTATGTATCAGGTTTCCTGAAACCATTGAAGATTTTGAAAAAAAGTGGAATGAATTACTTACTAAATATGATTTGAAAGAAAATGATTGGATGTTGAGAATGTATGGGAAGCACCAATAGTGGGTTCCTGTATACTCGTGTGATTTGTGTGCAGATATGTCCACCACTCAATGAAGTAAAAGCATAAACAAATTTTTTAAGGAGTTTTTAAGCCAAAAAATGTTGTTAATGGATTTTTGTTCAAGGTGTTAAGAAGGCACTAATAAGATGTCGAGAGAAAGAAATTGAAGATGACTTCAAAATGTATAATGTGCCTCTATCTTTAATGCTTCGTATGCCTATTGAAGAAGAAGCAAGTAAATTATATACACCAGCTATGTTTGCAAAATTCCAAGAAGAATTACTTGGTAGTCTTCATTACAAGTGTGAAAACATTGAAGAGAATGAAGGTATAGTTGTATATAAATGTTGGATACCAGAGAGAGATGTTAGACTTGTTAAAATTTGCTTTGCATCTAGTCTTTTAGTGAATTGTACTTGTTATAAGTTTGAGTTTACAGGGTTATTATGTCATCACATACTTAAGGTATTCATTGTGGTTAATGTGAATAAGATTCCAAGAGAATACAAGTTAAAGCTTTGGACAAGAGATGCAAAATATGAGAAGATTTTTTATGAAAATGACTAATATATAGAAGAAGACTGATGCAGTAGTCTTTCACATGAAGCATTAGAAATTGCAAACAAGGGTTCATGCTATATAGAAGTTTATAAAGTAGCTATGAATTGGTTGAGGAGAACAAGGGAAGAGGTTGAGAAGGCTATTAAAATGCAAAATCCTGAAATTTCAAATAGTAACAATAGAGAGAGCTCATCACAACAAACAATTACATCAACTGAAGTAACAATCCATGGTCCTACACTAGCAAAATGTGAAGGAAATGATAAATGAAAGAAAGCATTTTGGGAGAAAAATCTCAAGAAGAGGAAGTCCAAAGTTGTTATTGATGGACTTAAGGTTAGTTAATGACGGACATAAGTTACTTTAATTAATTGTTGCTTAATGTCTATCATTTTTTTCCTTACTTTAAGTCAATTGTAGCATTTTTTTACTTGTGTTGTAGATCCAGGGACTTGAATTGAATGGCCAAGAATTGTTGGGGCATGCCATGAGACTAGATCTTGCCAATTAAAGGGTTTCTTATCCACCAACCAATGGGTGAATTCTCTTTCTTTTTTTTTTAATCTTATTTGGCAGTGATAATGCAACATCTTTTTTGGTTTTTGTTTTGATAATGGAGCATCTTTTCTTATCTTGCCAAACTATTATTAAGAACAAGTTTTGCAGTCTTCCTAAATGCCATTTGATGAAGATGCAATCTTATGTGCAGCCACATAGCTAAATGCCATTTTATGAAAGCTACAATCTGATTTCATATTATTTTCAACTACTCATAATTAAATATCAACACCTTGAATGTTATTAGATTGGTTTTCTTAGTATTTTGAATAGTTCTTTTGAAAGGTTGGTGGTAGCTTATATGTACATTTGACAAATGATAAAGCTTCCTTATGTTGATCATTATGCAAAGGACACATGCATTCCAATGTGAACAGTGACATTATAAATGAATCCATGTTTTCTCATTAGATGATTTTGATCTGTATAATATAATATAATATAATATAATATAACATAATATAATATAATATAATATAATATAATATAATATAATATAATATGATAGAAAAACATGTATAGGAAAACATGTATGCGTTCAAATTTCTTCTTATGTTGGAATTTTGAATCAAAATTAGTTCTTATATTTTTGTTGTAATTTTTTTCATGTAGGTAAGAAGATTAACTATGATGATGGATAATTGCAAGGGAAAAGTGACTTGGACGTGTTTCTAATTTTTGTTGAGTAATGGTGTGGTCTATGCTTCCCCAAGCATGAGAAGGGAAAGGATATGAATTTATTTTCTTAAACATTGTATTTGTTTTTGTTTTTGTTTTGAGTGTTTTGTTTAAACCTAAATTAAGTAACTCTTCTCTTGTCTTGTGTGTTATTTTAATAATTATGTTTGCCAATTTCTACAAAAAAAAAAAACATAGATTAACCTTTGAAATACGCAATTTATGTTTTATTTTTCACTAAAAAATCTAAATTAATTTATGGATTACAAGGTTGACCTGAGGATAACTTTTGGTTCACATTTACACATTAGGGGAAGAAGTATGTGTCAAAGATGATAGCATATGAATTCAAATAGTGTATAGGTAAACAAAAATTTCTTATGATAAATTGAAAACCTTTTAAAAACTATCTTTATTGGCAAAGGATGACATAAGGAGTTGTATTGAATCCCACCAAAAAAATGAGATACCAAGCTTTGTAAAATCTAAACATCCATTCATGAGAAAAGATACCAAGCATGTAAAAATTATTGTGCTTGTAATGAAGGTCAAGAAGCAAGCATCTCTCCAAACGTCAGCAGCTTGAAGCATATGGAAGAACAATACCTGGGCTTGGGAAAGAGAAGAGAGGAGACGAGAAGGAACCCTAGATTGGCTGCAAAAGGAGGAGATGAAGAGAAGCTTGCTTCATGGAGGAGATCGAGATCGCAATAAAACCATGTCTCATATAACTTCTATAATGATCTTAGGAAAGCTTCATCCGACTCCATTCTCTCTAAACCCTCAAAGAACTCGAAGCATCCTTCTCTCCTCTTCCAACTTCACCTTTTTATTAACCTTTTCTTCAAGCTTAGCACAAAGGCTATCGGCCCTTTTCCCTAGCCTTGGTTCCTCGGCAGCTTCAATAGATGACGGGGTGAACCAACAAGAAGGGGAACATAAAAAGGGGGAAAGACGGACGACGAGGTGAACGAAGAAGAAGAGGAAAAGAAAAAAAAGGGAAAAGGTTTGAGGGACACATTACTTAATTACCCTTAATTATATTTTAAAATAAAAAATAGTTTTTTATCAGATCCAAATAATGTAAAAAAATGGTTTACCCACATCTCGGTTCTCATCTTAAATCCCACTGAAACCGAGTTCGTGGGCTCACCACTCGTCTTTACTAAGGAGACATATTTGAACTTCAATTCACACAAGGGTGATTGTTGCGTGATAAACTTCACCTAAAAATTCTCTTTTAAAAAGAATAATATACTAATTTATATGAATAAATCAAGACTTTTTTCTTTGAAAGTAAATATTAAAAAACATGAATTTGTATTTTAAAAAAATATTAAGGTGTTTCAATTATTTATTTATTAACAACATGAATTTTAAAATATACATATAACAAAAAGGTTCATAATTTAACACCACTGTGTGCATTATAAAAGGCATTAGTGTGGGAATTTAATAGACTAAAGTTCCAAGGCGGTTAGATATGGTGGTAGGCATGGGTTCCTAATTGTGGGTGTAGACTAAACAATTAATTCTTAGTTTGTGCATACACCGCTTACTATGTTGTGTATGTTGTATTTATCAATATATATATATATATACATATAAAATTTTAAATTAATGGCATTTTTATGGAAGTTTATATTCCTATATCCCATGCAAACCCAAAATTTGATGGGGGTGTATTTCGGTTTTCGGTTTTGGTGTTTGTATAGAAATATTAATAAATTAAATCAGAATTATTTAATTCCATGAGTAATAAGAAAGTGGAAAATAATAAGCTGAATACTTTCAATTTCATAAAATATCACTCTAATTTTTAACTTGCACTAATTTTGAAACCAGGTTTCAATAGGGTTTTCCATATTTTTTTTTTTCTACCCAACCTTGGCTCTATTTTATGATAAGTTATTTTTTTCATTCAATATTTTTTTAAATCTTTATCATACTAAATAGAGTAAATTTATGTTTTGAAAATACTTTACTTATATAGCCATTATTATAACATGCCATATTTAATAGTGTTTCAGTTTTCTTTTATGCGGTGTTTATTTACATGAATTTTGAATTACATATAACTTGAGTTACTAACTTCTTAGGAACTCAAAATTTGGTCCACTAGATTTGAAATACCCATCAATCAAGTTACACCTAATGAGAAATTTAGCTCTAAAACAAAATACCATAATTGGAAAAGGAAACAATTAACTGAAAATTCATGGATGGATAATCACAAACAACATACAATTAAGGGATTAGGATCAAGTCATCGTCTTATGGAATGAAAAGCTCTTCAATGGAAGTTTGATTATGTGACCTTTGCCACTATCATTAGGATTTATGTTTTTTTTTTCTCATTCTTGATAGTCAGCGTTCATTTCTCTCACTAGAACCATTTTCTGCTAAATGAACACCAGGAGTGAGACATTAATCATTTCAAATAAGTGACACTTCTTGTAAGATGAACACAAAAATGATGAAAGTCATATCACTTCCCCCACTTCCCCCGAAATCAACATCCCCTCAATGTATATTTTAAAAAAATGCAAGCGCTCAGTGCTAAGTGAAAATACCGTCATTTTTAACACTTTGCTAGATGTCATGGGATGAGCTAGAAGGCCATGGCAAGATACAATGAGATTCATTAATAGTTTTCCAACAAAAAAAAAATTTACTGGTTTTAGTTACATTTTTTCTAGAGCCAAATAAAAATTGTATAAAGAACCGGAACAATCTAGAAATCAATCACTTAGGATTGGCTATGAGTCTTACATAGTGTTTGGATCCAAAAGTGAAAGGGAAAGTAAAGGAAGGTAAAGGGAGGGAAAGAGAAGGAAAGTAAGGGAAAGGAAAGGAAGGGTTTAACCCTTGTTTGGATAGTCAAATTTTATAGAAGGAAAGGAAAGGATGGTTGTTTCATAAACCATGTTTGGTTAAGGAGGAGAGAGGGAAGGAGAGGATATTGAATAATATGATTAATTTACTAACTATACCCTTATTATTAAATAAAAAAATTACTTTTTTCTATTTAAATACATGTTTTATCAATATCTCAAACAAATTCACACTTTTAAATAGGTCCTTCCAGGCCAATTGTTATAATTGATATTCAGGAATAATTCAAATTATCTATTTTTACCTCCTCAAAATAAAGGAAACCTAAATCATTAAAGTTTTTCTATTTGGAATTGTGTGAGTTCTAATTCCTGTTATTTTAGTAGGATTATTTGTAAATGCATATTTACAATATAGACGGGGTGATTAGTTGGACCTTTAATTGAGTAATATTTTTTTATTTGATTGACCTAGAAAAATACAAACAAGCAAATAAACAAACAAAAAAGAAATACATATTAATGAGGATTTGTGATGGTGTGGCGCAAACTTGTTAAATCTATGATTTCGTATATTTTCTATAAAAAATTCCTATGCATTAACAAGCAAAACAAAAACCCTAACATATGAGAGCGACGGGATGTTGACCATAAACAATATAATAATGAAAGCCTAAAAAGGATAAGTCTAGTGATATAATAATGTTTAAAACAATATAGATGTGTGATTTACATTGATAAGTAGAGAGAAAAATAAAAAAAACACAAGATCAAATCAATGCAAAGATATGTGGAATTAACAACAATGATTAAATAAAGACTCAATAATAAATTGCAAGAATCTTACTTTTCAAACAAGATGATTGGTGCCGGGTGACCCTTGATTACAATAAAAGTAAATTGAAAAGTGGAAGAAAAACTATTATGTAATTAACTAAAAAATAGAAGGTATTAAGGTCTATTTAAAAATTATAAAATTTTTAGGAGGTTCTCCCTCCCGATATCCCAAATTTGGGGGCTAGAAAAAGTAGAGTTTATGAGGGTTTCGGAAAGTCGGAGTTAACCCTTTCTTTCTTTTCATTAAGTTAAAAAAAATTTATCCAAAAAAAGGAAGGATTAACTTTGACCCTCTGAAACCTCCCCTTCCTTTACTTTCTCTTCTCGGCCTTCAATCCAAATATAGCATAAGTTGTTCTCTTCTATCTTTGTAAGTTTTATTTATGTAATAAAAGTTTTATCTTGTAAATTATAACGTTCATGCTATATATGCCACATTGAGCTGGTTGTGTAGAGGATGTTCTTAGTGTTTACAAGGAGTTAAAAAGGAGAAAGGATTAGTAGTTGAATGTCACCTAGCATAATAAGGTGGTATGGATGTGGGATTTTTTTTAATGTTAATCATAATTAAAATAATACAGGTAATAATTAAAATTTAGTGGAAATTGCCAAAAAAACCCTTTAAGTTTGTAAAATTACCAAAAACACCCCGTTAGTTTTGCAATCCCCAAAAACCCCTCCTTTTAAAAGTCTATGTTTTTTTCAAACCCCCAAACCCCGTAGAACTGATGTGAACGGAGTGAGTTTCAAATTTTTGGACGAAAAAATGCCCTTGCATGGGGAGTCGCGGGTCGCAGCCCATCTCGGCGATTTGAGAGGAAGTGGGCGGTTTTCCGTAGGGTAACCCCGAGAGACGAATTTATCGGAGCCGCTTAATCGCTTTTTTTTCTCAACTCACGCCTTCGCCTTTTCCATTTCCGGCTCATCTCCGGTTGTCTCTACCGCAGCCTCCCGTGAATTGGCATTTCATCGCCTTTTCCCTTTCCACCCAGATCTCAAGGAGAAGTCCCCCACAGCAACTAGTTGGCATTTCATCGCTTGCAATCTAAGGTATTGAGTATGGTTTTATGTTAACTGCTCGCTATAAAGAAAGATTTTTTTCGTTTTTGCTTTTGTGCTCCCTGCTTTTTGTTGGAAGATATCAAGTCTCGCAGGGGGATTTCTACCGGGGTTTTGTTAGTCTCGCAGGAGATTTCTCGCTAGGGTTTTGTTTTTGTTTTGCATTTTCAGATGTATACACTATCGAAATAGTTTTTTTTCGATTGTTATGATTTGTGTAATATTTATAATGTACATTTCCGCTTCGCTTGATATGGTTGCAGCTTTTACAAATGAGGTCGACGCTTAAGAAACGAGATGTTACAGCTTAACATTTGTTGTCTCTGCTAAGTATTCTCGCCTCGCTTAACAAAATGGGTCTCTGCTTAACATTTTATATCTCGCTTAATAACCGAGAGTTTACCGCTTAAAAACCTTATATTTCCGCTTAAACTTTTGTCAATACCGCATGTTGAATGTGTTGTTATTGTCGCAGCTTGTGATTACGGCGGTCAACCTAGTTAATGGGCGCTGCTATTTGACACCCGGGTCAGGAGACCTTAGTCGAATTGAAAAGTTAACATGACCCTCGACAATCGGGAGATTATTCAAGCGACACCGCTCATAGCTGCTCATCGAGATGGAAGCCATATACCAAGAGAGGGCCCTTCTTGATTCTCTTTTGGCTAAAGCATCGATGGTCGCACCAATAAATTCGTGGATCGGGAAAGCCCTCGCCGAAGTTTCGCACCTCAAGATGTGGCCCTCGCTCTTGGTCTCGCTATGCATGGCGACGCAGCGGTCTTTCGTAAGAAGAAAACCAGTCGCGTCAAGGGCGGTATCTATCAAAAGACCCACGAGAGACACGTAGACTCCATCAAGAGCACTCGTGCAACTTGTTCGACGTGAGGGGAGATGAAGATAATTTTGTCAAACTCCCGATGGTGTACTCTCATGGGGACAACTGCTCTTCCCAAATACATCATGCTCGGCTCCGAATCGGATCGCTGATTACGCCGATGATCTACCGACCCATGGGGCGACACGCATGGGCGCAGCGACGCACAAGTGGCTTTCATGGAGGATATTCCACAAGCGCCGCCCGAGTGCAAGATAGATGCGCCGGAAGAAGACCAACACAGTGGTACATTAAGGGTTGCTCTGGCCGCGCTTAACGCCCTGGTTTTTACGAAATGACCGAACGGGAAGAAAGTCCGCTTCTGCAAGATCCCAAGGATGTCGCGTATACGGTGAAAGTACTTACCGAAGCAAGTGACGTGAGAAACGAGCTTGTCATCGCCGATGGAAAAAGAGGTAATAAATCATGGACAATGTTTAACATAAGTCTTTAATGTTTAAACATTTTATTTAGCGCTTAACTTTAGTATTTGCCGCTTAACTATTATTCATACCGGTTTAAATATTTTGTTCTCCGCTTAATTATATTCTATAACGCTTAAAATATATAAACACTGCTTAAATATAGTTTTTTTATAGTTTAAAAATGAATGATCTCACCGAAATTGTTTCGGGTTTACATATGTTAGTTTCGAAATGGGTTCCGACGACGTCAAGAAGAAATATTTGTTGGGGCCAACCGACTGGATGGATGCCATCGCTCCCGAACAACTCGCTCAAGGCAGGATGAGAGGGCAGCTCTATCGCAGGCGCTACCGGACGCCTGCTCTCCTACTTCCAGCCCCCACCACGCCGCACGCATTCCTCGACACCGGAGAAGCCCTCCCCTACCCCGCAGATCGCAACAACCCCCTACCACGACAACGACAGGGCCCCCTCGACCATGGCAGCCCCTCCGACCGCGGGAAGTTTCCCACCGGTGACATTGGGCGAAGATGTCACCGCGAACTCTTATGCAGTGCATGCCGATATTGACGACCGAAGTTTCCGCTTGTCGCCGTGTGGAGGCGCCGAAGGACGTTTCACAACCGGGCCGCGCTCATCCCTCGAAAAGAACCGAAGCACCCGGACGAACGAGGCGCCGGAATTTCGACGACGACGACATCATCGGGAAGGTCATTCCAAGGCGGCCACATTCAAGAGACTTGCAAAAAGAGGAGAACAATATCGCCTCGTCTCCACCGCCGTACCGACGATGAAACAATAGCAACACCATCGGCGGCCGATGTCATATCGAGTCTGCCGCCGCTGATGACATGGACATGGCGCTGGAGGACATCGAGATGATGTGGCTGCTGCCGCGGTTGAGAAGGTCGCTGACTCTTCTCGATGAAATCGCCGACCCGGTGGAACCGGCCGCCGAGATTGCGTGCATCAAATATGGACACAATCCCTGAAGATCAAGAACAAGTTAAGGGTGTGTCTCCCAATGATGTCGCTGTCTACGACCACGGGCTGAGAAGATCGTCAATCCGCTGCCGCGGGCCGTGGCCGACAAGATGCAGCCCAAGCAGTGACACAATCCCACCACAACAAGAACCATGTAAGGAAGTGTCTCGCGGTTGATGCCGCCGCCGTCGTCCCTCGCGATCGGGCCGTACACAATCCCACAACAAGAACAACCATGTAAGGATGTGTTCAGCAGCTGATGTCGCCGCCATCGCCCCCGCATCGAGCGAAGATGTCGATGAAGACCCCGACCGAGCAACGAGAGAGATGATCAAGGCCAATCAAAAAAATTGACCGTATTTTGCTCGGAAAGCTTTTTATTCAAGAAGAAGAAATGGGTTGGCTCGAGTCGTTTTAATAAATACGAGCAGGAGTTGATGAGGATCTTCCTCAACCGCCTATGGACGGTAAGTGTAACGCTTTTTATGATATTGTTTAAAGGGTTTCTTATAGTGTTTAACTATTTCCCTAATAGTGTTTAATACCTTTATGTTATCATTTAAGTTTTCTACTTATCGCTTAATTATATATAATATCATGTAACAATTGATAATATCATTTAAATATTTACAATACGGTCTTATTATATCTCGTTATCGCTTTAACCCTCAAAGACTGCGTCGTGGAAGAACGACGTCGTTAAGACTACACGCGGCTGATTTTTTTCCCTCCATCCCAAGGGCAAAAAAGGGAAATATATGTCACCGTCATGAGGAAGACATATTGTCATCGTCGAATGAAAGTTCTCAACTCAACATGAGTCTCCTGTAAACGCTAAGCTTTTTATGTTTAAATGATACATATAGTGTTTAAAAAAACGGTTAATTGTTTAACTAAAGTCTATATCATTTAAATAATATGTTATTGTTTAAATTGAATGCTTTCACTGACATCGCGATGAAGATAGGTACCTCCGGGTCACCGCTTAAACATCTTTACGTATTTTCTTAAACACCGCTGTCATTGTTTAAAGAGTAACTTGAGTAGTGTTTAACTTTTTCTATTGTTTACACCGCTGTCATTGTTTAAAGAGTAACTTTTTTTCTTAAACACCGCTGTCACTGCTTAAAACATATTTACGTATTTTCTATTGTTTTACAATCGACGCTCTTTTGTTTCCCACATCGTTTGTTTTACTAGGTCTATGTTTAAATTTCGTAAGTTCACAACAAATAAGCTTTGTTTCGCTTTTATTTATAAAAGATTTACTAACATTTACAACGTCCGCCGGACTTTTGACACTCACGACTGGACCCGTGATAATCGAAACAAGTGTCTCAGACATTCGAATGCTCACAAATGGCCAGCATAACATGCGATCAACTTGAACCCTCGCACAACGTACAACATTAAAAAAGGTTAAACAACACACATTCATGAAAAACGACTATTAATCAATGTGTCATGGTCGGACTTAAACGAAGATCCCTCGATAGTTAGAAACACGTAACGTAATAGTTGTACACTCGACGTAATGTTCTTAAAATGGTAACGTAAAAGTCTCAAGCGATAAATATCAACCCCGCCTTAAAGGATGTTTCCCCGATCTCCTCCTCCAGAATCCTCCGCAATCACGAAATACGTGAAAAATTTCTTTTCTTACCCAAGTCGAATGCTCGCTAATTGCTCGCTCGCCATCCACCGTCAAGAATCCTCCAGATTCAGTGCAATTATGAGAGGCATTTTCGACTTCAAGGTGAAAAAGATAGTTTAACTTGTCACGTGATCAGGCTAAATGATTCTCAAGATAAGGAAGAAGGTTCACGAAACATCCTTTCAGATAGAGTGGTTGTCCATGGGAAGAGGGAGGACGAGAAGGAGGAGGAGGGAGGGATGATGAGGACGACGAGGAGTTGGTCCATGCGGGAGGGTTCTTTCTCGGGTTATTTATGGTGTGAATTCCACAAGCAGTCGACTCTTCATATCCGAGAAAAAGTTAAACGCACAAATGGGCTCGACATCGACTCGATGAGAACGAACGGGTGTTCGAAAATTATGTTACCGCGTATAAATTTTAATGCTCGCCATTAATTCTTATGCACGGGATACCATAACCTGCCACCGCCACGTGCACACTCGCCAAAGAATTCATCTCAAACGAAAAAGATCACCGCTTTTACGCAGTAGACTTTGAGAATTTACACATGCTATCATGAATAGTTATACATGTAAAGATAACGTTAAAACGGAGATGGGAAGTATTACACTGATATGATAATTATTAAACATATTAGTAAAAATATTTAAACGTTAAACCAAGCGTAAAAGCCCTTCAAAAAGGTCGAATATGATGTGATTTGCGCTTTCCTTTCCCACCATTTTTCGTGGCCAAAAATGGGATTTCACAACATGGACCCATTTGAAGTGAACGGTAGGGGGTAAAAGGGAAGTTAAACACCAACGAAAGGGTCAGTCCGAGGTGTGCAAAAGTAGGAGGGGGTTTTTGGGAAGTTTTGAAAATTACGAGGGGTGAACAGTAATTTTCCCTAAAATTTATGATAAATTAGAAAATATATAATAATAAATCTAATAATTAATTTAATAATAAAACTAAGTGGAAATTGTCAAAAAAACCCTACAACTTTGCCAAATTGCCAAACAAACCCCATAGTTTCGAATACCCAAAAACCCCTTCCTTTTTCAACTCCATGATTTTGAAACCCCAAAGTACGTGAATCGGCATTAAACGGAGTGTATTTAAAAATTTTATGGACGAAAATGCCCTTGCACGGAAGTCGTGGTCGCACTCCATTTCGCGTGTGTGAGAGGAAGTGGGTGGGTTTTTCTTAGGCATTACAAACTGCTTGTCTTCTCTCAACTCATGACTCCACTCAACTCTCAGCCTCCTCTTTCTTCCCACCTGCACTCTTTCCCTTTCCACCGGCTCCTCAAGAAGAAGTCCCCGCTAAGTATTCGCATTTCGTCACTTTGCAGCTTTAAGGTATTCATTATGGTTTTTTTGTTAACCATTCCGTTACGTAAGAGACATTTTTCGGTTTTGGTTTGTGATTTTGTTTTGTTGGAAGACATCTGAAGCTTTCTTGTGGGATTAATCTGGCCGGGTTTTGTTAGTCTCGCAGGAGATGTCTCGCTAGGGTTTTTGTTTTGTTTTACATTTTCGCCTATGTATACGATCGAAAATGGTTTTCCGATTGTTGTGCTTTGTGTAATGTTTATAATCTACGCTATCTCCCTTTCAGCTTGATATGGTTGCAGATGTAAAAATGAGGTCTCCGCTTAAAACAATGAGCTTTTACCGCTTAAGCTAGTTCGTCTCCGCTTAATTATTTGATCTCTGCTAATAGTATACGCCATCGCTTAAAAATGATATCAGTGTTTAAGAACCGAGTGTTTACCGCTTAACAAATTACATTTCCGCTAACAATGTGTCAGTATTGTCGCAGTCTTGTGATTACGGCGGCTCAATCTAGTTAACGGGCGATGCTACTTGACACCCCAGAGGGAGACCGCGGGTCAATTGAAAAGTTCACATGATCCTCGACATCGAGATCATCCGAAGGACACTGCTCACTGACGATTTACCGAGTCTGGAAGTCAGATACCAAGAGCTGGGCCCTTTTCGACTCTCTCGCAGTAGATACGATACAACCGCACCAATAAATTGTGATCGGGAAAGATGTCACTTTCGTGCCCTCAAGATGTGGCAATCGTTTCGCCTCAAGCGTGATGAGGCAACGTGTTTCGTAAGAAGAAAAACACGGTCACTTTCTCAAGAGAGGTATTTATCAAGACGACGAGACATAGAGACTCCATCAGAGCACTCTTCAAAGAACTCGCTGGATGCAGAGGGGTAAGAGGAGAATTTTGCCAAACCATCGATGCAGCACTTCCTGGGTGCAATCCTCTTCCCAAATACCTCCCCGCCGGTTCCCTAATCGGATCGCTGATTATGTCGATGATCTACCTGGAATGGGGCGCCACGATGGGCGCAAGCGACGCACAAGCGGCTGTATGGAGGACATACCACAAGCCGCCACCCGAGTGCATCCCAGATGCGCGAAGAAGCACTCAACACCGGTATGTTAAGGGGTCGTACCAGTAGCGCTTTAACATTTGGTTTTACGAGTCGACCGAACCTGGAAAGAAAGTCCGTCTCGAAGATCCCAAGGATGCAGTGCTACGTGAAAATACTTACTCGAAGTAAGCTGACGTATAGAGACGAAGTTTGTCATCTCTCAAGGAAAAAGAGGTAATAATTCAAAAATATTTTGTTTAATCAGACGTTAACGCTTAACCATATCATTCACTGCTTAACTTTATTCATCTATCGCTTTAACATTATAATTTACCGCTTAACTTTTGTTCAACTACCGCTTAAACTTTTAGTTTAATGTTTAATTTGTTTGTTTATCGCTTAACACAATAGGTTATAACGCTTAAATATACTGAGTTACATGTGTAAATATAGTTTTAATTGTTTAAACTAAATAATTTCGCTAAGATTGTTTGCTTTTACACATGCTAGTTTCCCCGAAATGTTCCGCCGAACGCCGATGAAGAAGTATCTGAAATCGGGCCAACCGCTGGGTCGGATGCTATTGCTTCGAACCGCTTTTGCTCAAAGGCAAGATGAGAGAGCAACCTTCCCTTGCGCTACTGACGCTCGCTCTCCGCTCTGTGCCAAAACGCATCTCGCCGAGGCCTGAGAAGCCCTCCCCCACCCCGCCCGACCGCGGGCTTCCCCGACCGTCGCCACCTGAACGGCAGCTCCCCGCCGCACTAGGCGTAGGATGTCACCGAACTCCTGCAAGTAGCTCGCTCATGATTGATCGAGTTCCCCCGACTAGTCGCCCCACTGCGGAGGTATTGGAAGGCCGGTCGCACATCACAATCGATCGCGCCTTCCCTTCAAATAAATGAAGCACCCGGGACGGATACGCTGCGTCGAGTTCAACGACGCAGGACATCATCAGTGGCCCTCTTCAAAGACGGCCCTCATTCAAGAAGCTTGCAAAAAAAGAGGAAAACAATACGTTCTCCGCTCCACCCGCGCGCTACCGACGATGAAATAATAGCAAAAGACCGATCGGCACAGCACCATCGGCGGCGATGTTGTTAACGTTGATGACATCGCCCATCACGGAGGAGATCGAAGATGGCGCCCGAGTTTGCCGCGCTGGAAAAGATCGCCGACTGGTGTCGATTTGACATCACGATACGGTGGAACCGGCACCGCAGCAAGGTGGCATCAAAGATGGACACAATCCACTGAAGAAGAACAACCTGACAACGCCAGTGTCTCCCATCGATGCGCCGCCGTGGAACTCACGGTTGAGAAGGTCGCTGAGTCTAACCTCAACGAGCAGAATTCACTGCGGAACTAACGGGTCGATCGCAGCCGCATCGACGCGCATACAATCCCATGCAAGAACAAGAAGCATGTAAGGAAGTGTCTCCCTGCTGATCGCCGGCGCGTGCTCCCCATTAAAGGAAGCCAATCAAAAAGTAGAAGAACTTTTCGGAAAGTCTTCATTCTCAAGAAAAAATACGCTGGACAATCGCTACCAATAAGTACGAGCAGGTGAGTTGATAAGGATCTTCCTCAACCGCCCCTATGGACAAGTAAGTTTGAAGTTTTTATGATATTGTTTAAACTGCTTTTAGTTACCATTTAAGTAGGAGCGTTAACGCTTAAAAATTTTACTGCATAACATTTAACTTATAAGTGATACCCTTTTAAATATTACCGCTACTGCTTAAACATTCAATATAGAATTTAAAGTTTATACTTTAACGCTTAATTTTATACTTACAACATTGTTTACATGCTCTTTGTTCCGCTCAACCACAGAGACTGCCGTCGTGGAAGAACGACCGCCAAGACCACACCTGCCAATCTATCTCGACCCGCCTCCGGGAAGGAGATGGTCACGCACGACGCGATGGACGATGATCGTATGTATCTTGCAAAAGACGATGAGCGAAAGAGCTATATCGCTATAAGAGGCGCGCCCATCACACATCTGCCACCGGGCCTTGTCTCACGCCAAAGCAGGCGACGACGCATCACGAATCCACTGATGGCTATGATCGGAGATGCCGCGCGAACTTGCTATAAAGTGGACATCGCTCATCCTCCCGATAATTACGTGAGTGGCCACTTCCATGTCGCCGCCCTCGACAATGAAAACAAGAATACATGCATTATTCTTCATGCCAAAGTCTAAGAATACGATAAAAAACGCGCTAGAAATGGTAAGTGCTTTAATAATTTGTGTTTGTGTAATAGTGTTCGGGTAAATAATCGAGCATTCTATTACGAACTTGTATATCTCGACAATGGAACCTATTCGACCTCAGATCAACATGGAGTTAGGGCGCAGTCGGCGATCGCAGCACCCGCTTGTTCACGGCTAATCGAAGCCCCACAATGTAGGAAGTGTCGATCGCAGCTGGTCTACGTCATGCGGTTTATCGAGCGCTACTCGCCGTGAGAAGCTACGTGCACCGGGCAGATCGACGTCCCCTTTATCTCAAGGACAAGGTATGTTTCCCGATACTTAGGGGTAGGGGAGGGCACAGATCACACCAGAGGGGAGTCTTCGCAAGCGGGTTCTTAGTCATTCTTTCTATATTTGTATACACGATTCTTTCTTTAATAATCCAGATTCATTGTTTAACATACACTTTCAGCATTTAAGCATATAGTTCATTGTGTAAATATCAATGTAATTAGCTTTAAACTCCGCTTTTACCGTAAACGAACTGTAGGGGAGTGTACGCAAGCGGGTCATAGTCATTGATAGGTGTAATAGTTTCAAATGTAAAACCGCTTTAAATTCAATTCATTTTTTCCCAAGAACACGACAAATTTTTGTCAATGTAAATGTACATGTATCTAAATTCAATTAAATTCATTCTCGCTTGCTTTGAGGTTCTCGTTTGTTGGATGATATTGTAGTCCGCAGTGGTACATTATCGGGTAGGGTCTCGCTTTCATTTTCATTTTCATTATCGCTAATATCAACATTCATTTTTAATCAGATAATGATAACTTTTGCCCTTTTAACTTTCGCTTTCTCCGCTTTAAGTTTAGGTTTCTCTGCTTAAATTTAATATTTTCTCGCTTAAAAATATCCTTATTATTTAATAATATCAATGTAATTACAACAAAAATATACTTAATATTTTCTCGCTTAAAAATATCCTTATTACTTAATAATCTCTTTATAGAGTGTAATGTAATGTTCCGATTTTTATGTGCTGACGTGAGTGGAAACGCTTGGGGGAACCGAGAGTATTAATCACTGGGGAACCGCTAGCACCATCCCACTAGACATTTTAAGCGGATACAAATTTATTTTAAAACGATAAAAATAATAGCTTAAACAGTAGAATAAAAATATTTAAACGTAAGAGATATATTTAAATATAAAGTTCAATATTTAAACAATAATAAGAAGTATATACACAATGCCTAGTTTCAAGCAATGCATTCATTCCACGATCCGCGATCGCGACCGAAACGCGGCAATGGCTACAACGCAACTTGCGGACCTCTGACGCCACGACTCGATCCTCTTCGCTCAGGACACCCAGTCTGCCTTCTCGTCACGAGCGGGTCGCAAACGCAGCTCAGCGATTTTCATCCATCGGCCCGTCATCGTCCGCATGGGGAATATAGCTTCCTTTATACGCCATTTTTTTGAAGTCGAAGCTTCCTTCCATACCACCTGCTTTCTCGTTCTTCGAATTTGAAGTCAAAATTCCCTTTTGATTGCAAAATTTCTAAGTGCGTCTCCGAAATGTTCAACGCCTTTCAAAACATCTGTCCAATATCCAACCACAACACTTCACTTGACCTGATGAGGAAGGAAGGCACGCCGCACCCTCAGTGCTCGCCACGATGTGGAATGAGTGTCGACTGATTCTCGATCCCCGCCAACACTTTAGTTTAAAACGAACACGATCAATATTTAAAACAGAGACACAAAAATATTTAAACGATAAACATAAATCTTAAACGTTAAAAACAAAAAGTTAAAATAATAAGTTAATAAGTTAATCGGAGACAATAGTGTTTAAATGGAAACTTGATAAAATGTAAACAGTGACAGGATAATAAAACAATAATTAACTTCTACAACTATATAAACATAAACGAGAAGAAACTTACAACGAGTAAAGAACTCGCTTTTCGTGAGGATACGATGCCACATCATCCGCTCTCAACAACAAGATCAACAATGTAATATTTGAAGATGGAGCGACGCGACATGCGCACTGAAGTCAACCTCGCTTTTATATGAGACATACTGCTTTTACGTCCATCGAGTGTGATAAACTTCACCCCGACACGGAAATATCAAGACTCCCATCGCTCACATATTTCACCTAACATCGATTCCCAAGAAGTCGCAGCGTGAACATTAGCACTGTCCTCTCCCCGTCAGATCTCAAAGAATAGCACAAAAACTCTCCATAATTTAATCTAAGAGCTAAAATCGAATACACCAAATGAGAAGAAGAAAAAAGAAGAAGAACAAGAACAAGAACAAGAACAAGAAGAACAAGATACGAGCCTTCTAAACTTTGTTTGAGAAAAAGCAAGCAGGAGGCATCGAAAAACTATGCATAAAGAAAGTTATGATCGCTGCCATTTTTTTCCCACTTTGCAAGGGCAAAAAGACTTTCATATCGCGGACCCACTTCAACTTCATCACGTGGGGTTAAAAAGGAATGTAAAATATAACGGAGGGTCATCGTGTGCAAAAAAGTTGGAGGGGGTTTTTGGGAAGTTTTGAAAATTACGAGGGGTGAACAGTAATTTTCCCTAAAACAAATAGTTAAATTAATCAATACAATAACTAGAATTATTAAAATAATATTTATTAACATAACTAAGAAATAAAAAGAAATTGGTATGTTAAACAATATAGGAGTAATATGCTTCATATCCTTTAAATACATCAAATTAAACCCATTTTTTTTTTCTAAATCAAATTTACATATCTTTGTAATCAAACATAAAATTTTATAATTTTATGCAACACCTGCAATTAGATCTAACAAAACATTAAAAATTTTTCCAATCAAAAACAAAATTTTATAATTCTATAATACAACATCTTCGATTGTATTTAACAAAACATTACATTTAACTTAAATATAATTTAAAATCCAAAAATTTATCATAACATGTAACCGGCAATCTGTTGAATTTACAAATACGCTCAACCAAATACTACCATACCTTAAATACATATAAAAAAAATCCATAGAATTTACAAATACATTCAATCAACCACTACCTTACCTTTAAATACATATGAAAAAATACATACGAAAAAGCTCAAGAGCCTCATCAACATTTTTTAACAAAGAAAAAAAAAACCTAAATTTCTTGTTTCACCGCCATTAAAATCAGTCCTTTCCTAGGTGGGCATTTTGTTCTAGCAACAAACAAACAAAAATAATTTGCCATGCCTATAACCACAAGATAATTATCTTAGTATTGGTGC
Source organism: Dioscorea cayenensis subsp. rotundata (assembly GCF_009730915.1). Classification (NCBI taxonomy): domain Eukaryota; kingdom Viridiplantae; phylum Streptophyta; class Magnoliopsida; order Dioscoreales; family Dioscoreaceae; genus Dioscorea; species Dioscorea cayenensis. The sequence continues at coordinate 28,107,264 of NC_052479.1, read as the reverse complement.
AGCCCATTTGCTAGGAATGGAATATGTGCATTTAAGAGCATTACACAAGGAAGCAGCTTTACACAACACACATATAAGAGCATTGGTAGCAACAGAAATCATGGAGTCAGTGATTTACAAGCTCTGATTCCTTCAAACTCACCAGCCTTGATTAAATCTATGAACTCATTGATTGTGCCAGTGAGATCACCAAATGCTCCAATCAGCTCTACAGCTTGTCGCCTTGCTAACTCGGTCTCGGAAGTATCTGAAATCCCTTCTATTTCACCTTTCAGTATGCCATGAATCCGCATTGCATTGTCCTCAAGCCTGCTGGCTGTTTCTTGTGCCTTATCAGTGCTCTTCTCATCTGTCTTGCTCCATGTTTCCCTTCAGAACCTGAGATGAAACAAATATGAAATGGGCAAAAAAATATGGCAGACTGATATTATATCAAACATAGTAGTCAGCCATGAGGGATGTGCAATGCCGCACAGGAATTCAAAACTCATAAAAGGGGCCGATTTTCATCCCACTTGCAAAACAGGTGGTTCCCATGCATGTTGAATCTTAAGACACGTACTCAATCAGGACATCTATACTAACAAATTTACTGTTACAGCTCTACCATTAAAGATGAGAGATATGGTTACCTAAAAAGCGGAAAAATTAAACCTTGTTTGGATATCTGCTCAAAAAGAAAAAGCAAATCCTAGAAAGCACATCAGGTTATGAGAAGTAATGAAGTTGATTTGATGCAATGTGGATCAGCACCCCTTTATTATTGTTGATGAAATCATTTTTTTCTTAGAGATTACCTATCAATATGGCAACAAACAATTGATACTTAGAGGGGTTTCCATTTCTATCCTGCATTAAACTATTAAAAATCCTTTCTATGGGGCGTAAACCAAAGGTAAGTTAAAAGGAGAAATGCATGCAATACTTCTATGTAGAAAGTAAATGGCATCACTCAACATACCTGAATCAGTATCAACATCCATCTGTTGTTCAACCCCAGCTGTGGCAATATGGCCTTCCGAATCACTCTTGCTTAAGCCCATTTGATCTTCCTGTGCTTTGATAACAGCATCCATGGAGTCAAATACTTGATTGTCAAACACAGCTGGAAGCCCAAAACTTTTTCTCCGTTTACCATCCAAAGACCAATAAAGAGCTCCCCCGGGTGTGAGACTCCCATTTCCTAATTTTCTTATAATCAGCTAGCAGTAACTCCCACTTTCTCTTGCACTGATTTGAAGATCTAATGACATCTGAGACCGCTACAATTGTCAGATACAATCTTCCATCTCTGAAATGAGGATACAGATTTAAGCCAGTCTTCCTCCAGTCCTGCCATCTCATTAACAAGAATGAGCATCTCCTGTTGGGTCCAATCAGGAGCGGCCTGAGAGCGGGTGTAACGACAACTTGGTGGTGCCTGAATAATAGCCAATTCCCACTTTGGGGGTGCACCGTCATCTTTTCGACTAGTAGTACCTTGCTTTGTGGGTGCCCCATTATCTTTTCGACTAGTAGTGCCTTCCTTTGTGTGTGCCCGATCATCTTTTCGACTAGTAGTGCCTTGCTTTGTGGGTGTAAGCTTGTTTGATGCTGCTGGTAGAGCTTGGACAATGCAAGGTAGTTGGCTTTCCATCCTGCTGGCGTGCCGGCGATCTGAGACATGGTAAATGGACATGACATTATCAGTTTTAGAAACTCAAGACACACTAATGATCAAAAATCCAAAAGGAAAGGATTTCTCTTGAAATCCCCTCACTACATATTATGTTCAATTCTCCTCGTACCCACAACAAGACAATGTTCCTCAAGGGTTTGACATGTATTACTAGGAACCGCAGTAAAAGCGATATATTTGTCAATTTCCCTATTAAGACTGGTCAAGGTTTTAAACCTCACAGTGTACTATCTTGAAGTTGTTTTGCTTTGATGATGTGCCCATGCCTGCAGCATTGATGGCTGGTAGAGCTTGTACAATGCATGGTTGTTCAGTTTGCTCCATTCTGCCGATCTATGATAGTTCTGCAACAAGGGGCAGGAACTGCAAAGGTAAACACAAACAATCATTTTATACAAAACTATGAAACTGTACAAACGCAAATCTGTTAAACTGTAAACCAATCATAGAAAAAAATTTTTTGGGCTAAGCACAATTCAAATCAAATAATGCTAATATAGAATTAATAGAGTAAAAACAATCTTATTGATACTGTGCATACCAAAAATTCAGTTCAAGAGATAGGGTTTCACAATATGACTATTTAGTATAGACCATATATAAATTACTGCTTATAAGAAAGATTCAATTCATATAATGCTTATATACAACATATAGATTACCAACAATCTTATTGATTACCTCTACTTTTAGAGTTTTTGTCGTATGTTAATATGTACGACAAAAACTCTAAAAGTAGCTATTCCAATAATATTTTCTAGGAGGAGCTCTATGAATTTTTGTCCGCATACGTAAGCCTCCTAGCAAGGATTATTACACAAATGTCGTATCAAGTGGAGTCTCCCATTTATCCGCATATCCTTATATATATATATATATATATATATAACCTGAAACCCACTCTACACCTGAAATCCTAAACCATGAATCTCCTAGCAATATTTATATAAGAGGAGCTTTAAGAATTTTTGTCCACACAAACAAAATAATTTCATACACTGAGGTGATGATCATAACAACCAAAAGTATCTTAATCCAATAATTTTGCAAAGTGAATTCACTTATACATGAGTTATACTGCACATCCTTTTACAACAACTTATCTGTAAGAATGAACCTGCAGAAATGTTTCCAAATGCATGAACATCATGTAAAATCAGAGCCCATGGCAAATAACTCATCAATTAAATTAATTAGACGCTGACATTTAGATTATATAATCCAAATCAATCCAATTAATCAAAATAACTATACATCAAAATCCCAAACATAACTGATAAACACATTCACAGACATTAAAAAAACTATGTAACCTTGAAACACCAACAAGAGAGTGATCAACACCCCAAAATCCATCTACCGCCGCCCAAATTCTAAACCAAAAAACCTCATTGATCAATCCAACGATCAGACTCATACAAAAACACGATAAATGCATATCCATTGAAAAAAAAACCCTAGTTCAGAGATCGCGAGTCAAAAATCACAAAAATTATCCTCAAAGGAAAAGAGAGCCAAATCAAATGCAAAACCCTAGTCCTAAGAAATGCGCGGATAAATAATCCATCTAAGATAAAGAGAAGAAGGATTACCACCCCTTGATTTCACCGGGAAGGAGCGGAGGAGGCCGGAAAGGAGCGCCGGCGAGGCAACGGAGGAATCGAGGAAGAAGCGGTTGAAAGCTCGAATTGCGAGAAAAAAGAGTGCAGGGTTAATAACGGCAGGACTTATTAATGAGTAAAAAACCCCGGGTTTTTGGAAACCTCTCGGTTCATCATTGAACCGGAGAAAAAACCGGGTTTTTGGGAACCACTGAGTTCACCATTGAACCGGAGACTTTTGCGGTTACACCCTTGGAAAATAGATGAATTATATAAAAGGTGGTGTTTGATGCTTGGGATGTTTGTTGTGTTGCATTGGTGGACCTAGTGGATTGCATCATAACTATTGGGTACAGGTCATGTGAGTTTAAAATGAGTGATTCATATGTATTTTTTATCGGTTTGTGATACTTATATGATGTATCTGATTAGTATAGGTAAAAACTTATTCTAGAGATGGTGTAAATCGATAAATAAATATATTTCGATGTCTTTCGATGTCTTATTAAAAAATAAAAATTAAATTTATTTAAAATAAATCAGGGATAACATCTATTAGTAATAGGTTAAGTGAGAATCATTTAAGATGATGTGCATATGTTCTTACACAATCGATAGATGCCCTATAAAAAAGGTGGAATCTTTTTAGGTGGAGAATCCTGAAAAAGAAGGAGAAAAATCTAAAAAATGTTTAGCAGAAATTTTACAAAATATTGTTTTATTTTGGATTATCTAGTTTTTTATTATTAGTGTAATTTTTAGAGGAATAACCGCTTATTTCTAAAGTATGGTGATAGCATTGCAATGAGAAAGGATGCGATGAGGATCATGAGGATGAGAAAAATATGGGACTAATCTATTTTCTTGTATCATTATGATAGAAAAATGGATGCATTTAAAGTTTCAGACATCCTTTTAGATCTTTTTTCCCTTGTGCCCATACACCTCTTTGCCAAATCTATCTGAGCTCTAGTGCGGTTGCATAGTAACCTACGCACTTCTCTGGTGATGTTGTGTAGATGTAACCTTGATGTATGCAAGCACACACTTGCTTGTATCTCTCATAGATTAAGTTGCGTGGCTTTCTATGCGGATATAACCTCCCTAGACCAATACAACTCCTACAAATGTAAAAATGACCACTCTTTTGTAATCTAGAATGAGATAATGAGCAAAAAGCCATCTAGAATGGGATAATGAGCAAAAACCAACTAATGCAAACATTCAATGCTAAGACATCAAATTCTAGCATGGAAACCCTTCAAATAAAGGGGAAAAACCAGCGGACTCCTTAGAGCCACTTGAAATGTTTCTAATATGTCAACTATAGAAAGCAAAGGTATCTCTCTACTAACTAGGAGTATACACACACAATGACTTCTAGAATGGATAATAATAACTTCAGGAGAGAATAAAAGAGATCAACCCGTGGATAGGGAGATTTTCTTATAAGGATGCACTACTTAAAAGTGTGGGTGAAATCTGCACTAAATACCGTTGGATCTTCTTTGCAATCACAAACATTGACCTCTTTCTCTTCTTCTCTTTGGTTTTTTTCCCAATTTTTTCTACAATGTTCCTCAAGATCTCATACAAATGAGAATTTCATCATATAAACCTCCCTAATGAAATTTCTCTTTTGCCCTTCCATTAGTTAACATAGTTTCCTTTTTTTTTATATATATAATTAGGTGGCATGGCCCAATTTTAATCATTTGTTGGTACCCCAAATGTGTCAGCATTCCAACACGAGGAACCAAAGAATGCCTAATTGTGTAAATGGTTAATGCATACTTGTTCAAATTCTAATGTATAGATCATTTATCTTTACCATAAAGTGTTGGTGCAATTACCATATGCAAGAAGTTTCTTCCTCTATTGTCCCTTGGAAATGATAATTATACATTGAATTGATCTAATTAAAGTGATGCAGAAGAAAAACTATTAAAAGCAAATGAGTTTTGCATGAAACATTAGATATTATAGACATTAAGTGGCACTTATCAAAAATCGGCATTTTCAAGTCACCTCAAAACCTAATATTTATGTTAATCATAATAAGTCCAATATGCAATATTGATCTTGGTGGAAACTTCTTCCATCTCTACATGAAAACTAAAAACATAGGTGATGTGAGAATATATTTATCAATATCAACTATTTCTACATAAGAATATTGCCACTAGTAATTTACTTAGTAAACAACATTACTTATAAAAAAGTATTATCCACCATCACAAATCCAAAAATACCTATAGCCCCCTTGGGAAATGTCAAGCTATTCAAAAGGTCTTAGGGTAGCATGGTTGACAATGAACAATGCAGCAAAGATCATAAAGGTGCAGAAAATATGGAACTTGTAAAATGTTTAAGCTATTGTTGCTAAGTGGATGCATTCTATGTCTAAAACATCCACTCTCTAGAGGCCACAACATATTTTGATTTGTGATGATGCCATTAGATGAAAAGGGACATATAGCAACATGAAATGGTTCTTGGGAGTACAACCCTTCCCACTTGGATCTTTCTCAGGAGATGTAAATGTGACCTTTGAAGTGAATTGGAAGTTTAATTTTTTTTATAGGTGGTATTAATTTTGTGTAACCGTAGAGATTTCACGCTATAACTTCTCTTAGTGGTTACTACACCGTCTAGGATAAATTGTACTATAGTAGTAACTGAAAAAAAGTTGTGGCATAAGAAACAAAAACTCCTAGCATATGCCAGTTATGCCATCACATTGATAGAGATTAATCGCCAAGACATTAATTGATTTCACAATTAAAGCTTCTCAAGGTGTGCATTTAGGGAAGCCCTCAGACTTACCTCCCCTTTGCCTCTTCTTCCTTTGAATGGCTATTTATGCATCAATCGCTTGAGTGCCATTGGGAAGCATTATTGAAAGGGAGGGAGAGAAAAGGCTTTCAAGACCTAGGATACTTCTCCCCATCTGACAATCAAAATGGCCAAGTTCCAAAGTTTGCTTACCCTTGTGATTCTTGCTGCATCGCTCATTATTAACCATGCTACTGTAAGACTCTCCGAATGACTATGCATTCCCCCAAAAGGCTATGGTGGTAACATACTCAAAAGGCTTCCGGAGTGGCCAGGTATCCCTCCTAAGGACTATGATGGTGAGAAAGCCAAAAAGACTTTCAAAGTGGCCTGGCATCCCTCCAAAGGGCTACAATGGCCAAGAAGCTTCTGAAATTGACCAAGCGCAAGCGCAGATGCTACTGATGCAACTTATGAGGATAATGTGTGGCAAAAAGGCCAGCAACCCCTGAAGTGCAGTCCTATCTCAGTAAGGCGCTGATGCCATCACCCCTCACATGAATGTCCTTTTACAAAGCAGAAGGTTGAGGGACTTCAACAATGCTAACCACCAATTAGGGTCCATTACGTACTAAGAATGATGTGAATTGTAATAATGCTTCATGACAAGTATGGCATGACCTTCACAAATAAAAATCATTCTCATTTTATTCCCCACATCTCTCTATTTTATCATGGAAGCAAGTATAGGTATAAATAGAAAAGTTATTTTTATCTTGTATGGGTGGCATACCAAAAATCAAAAATAACAACAGAACATGACCTCAAGGTTGAGGGATATGCACTTCCCTAACTTATTGGGATTTCCCATATGGATGGTTAAGGAAGGTATTCGTTGGTCTAGGCGTTCTCAACTTTAACTAATGAAAGGGTCAGTTTGATATGCAAAATTTTGATGTGCAACACAACACAATTTTTTTTGTTCCTTGTTTAATTTATAAATAAAGTTTGAAAGTACATCACAAGAGGATGTCGATCTGACATAAGTTGATAATTTTTTGTACTACCAAAGCCTCATTACAAAAATTACATCAGTATGCAGACAACCAAAAAGGTGCAATCACCCTCAATAAAAAATAAAATTACGTACATGGCATACCACATCCCACGACACTAACTCTCGACATTACACCTCTTTCTCTTCTCCGTCGACACTCCCCATCATAATTTACATGATCCTCTTCTCTCTCTCTCTCTCTCTCTCTCTCTCCTCCTCCTCTCCTCTCCTCCCTTCTATTTTTGCCCTCGCTCTTCTCAAAGATTTAAGGGCTCTCTAAGATTTTAGGGTGTTTGGGGCCTTCCTCTTCTCAAATGAATGCTTGATTCATAACACTCTATATCTTTTTGGATAAATAAAAGTGAAAATATCTAAAAATTAAAAATATAAAGTATATAAAAAATATCCATAAATCTTGTTATATTTCTATCCAAAAATTTAAAATTAAAATCCTATAAAAAAATTAATATAAATCCTTTTTATTTATCTACTCATGTAAATTATGGGATATAATTTTTCTTGGACATATCAAATATATTAGTGAACTCATATAAAAATATTATATATAATTGTGTTTTATTTTTAGTAAGCAATTATTTTGCATACATTTTGATAATTTTTTTTTATTACCAAAACTTCCGTACAAAAATTTTATCGTGGTACAACACGACAAAAAGATTAAATCACCCTCAATAAAAATAAAAATTATATACAAGACATATCGCATCCTACGACACTAACTCCCGACCTTTGCATCCTTCTTTTCCTCCACGATTCTCTTCTCTCTCTCTCTCTCTCTCTCTCTCTCTCTCCTCTTCTTCTTCCTTTTATTTTTGCTCTCTCATTTCTCAAAGATTTTAGGGTCTCTCTAAGATTTTACCCCTTGTTTGGTTAGGGGGTTTTAGAGGGGTGGTAAGGGGTGAGAAGGAGTCATGCTTGTTTGGTTGTGGGGTGTAGCAGGGGTAGCCCTCCAAACTCCTTATATCTCACCTCTCCAAATCTTGGTCTTTTGGAGGGGTGGGATTATTAAATAATTTTTTATGGGAAAAAACTCATGTGAATAGACAATCATGTCCTTCCTGAGATTAAAAAAAGACATTATATCCTTTCTACAAAAAACTAACTTTTCTTTTCTCAAAGGCAGTTCCATGATTGTTGTCTTTCCCCACAACTAGAGCGTAGGAGATCTATGACTACAACTAACTGCCAAGAAGAGATCCATAAACACAGTGCCGGAAAAGATTCATGATCATAGTGTTGGAAGAGATCCGACTCACAGACTCCGAGACGTTGCTACATCGAATTTTAGAAAGGTTTTGAGTTTGTTTATTTTATTTTTAACATATTTAATTTGTCATGGTGTTTCTTCTTATTTAATTTGATTTTCATCAATCATACATTCAGATAATAGGATTTTCTAAATCTCTAGCTTGAGGATAAAGATAAAATCTTACCTCAAGAATTTCTATAAGTTTTGATCTTTCTATTTTAAACCAATTTTGTGTAATTTCTTCATATACGACTTATTAATAATCTTAATTTAATTTATATTGAGTAAAATTTATCGTCATTTATGTATTTGAATAGAAATCTTACATTTGTCTCATTATCCTTCATTTGAATAGAAATCTTGTTATCTTAATTTATAAAATATAATAATACTAAATAGGATAATAATTAGGATAATTAAGATGATAATACCATTTCTAATTAAATTACAACATTTTAAACTCATTAATATCATTTAATAGCACATATTAATTAGGACATCAGTTGTTGTTAATTAATTAATTAGAATCTCAACACTAATTAATCTCATTTAAACTCGTTATATGTTAATTAAAATGCAACATTTCTAATTTGCATTCACAATTTTCTAAACATTATTAAATACTTTATTCCATACATTAATGATTGTCTTTCCATATATTATAAAATACTCTAATCCATTCTAATTTGTTTTTCCATACAATTTTCTAAACATTATAAAATACTTATTTTCTCAACATTTTGATTTCCACAGGAGAAGGATTTATGCAGTTGTAGAACCAAAAGTTTACAAGAATTGCAAGTGAAATTTGAACCATTGACAAGTAATTACTATATTTAATTTATTCTTTTTCCTTTTAAGTTTATTACACTTGACATTAACAAGCAATGATAAGTGTTGATTTCTTTACATGATTTGTTAAATAGTTCTCATAATTTATATTTTTTATCAAATTTAGATGGACAATGATGAAGTGATAGGTTGGCGGAATACTGTTCAAACTATGATAGCTCATGTTATTTGTCTTGTTACTCAATGACATTTCATCCAAAAACATTCTCGTAAAAGGAAAAAATAACTTATACAATGAGCTTAGAAAGAGAACAAAAATAGTGATGAAATAATGAGTCGTATATGAATAGTCATCAGTCATAATATAGTGAGAATGGGACCTCTTGGATTTTTGAGATTAGCTAAAATGTTAGGAGAGCGAAGGTGGCTCTAAGACTTGCACATGATGGAAAGCAAGTGTGGAAGAACAACTTGGGAAAACTCTACATATACTAACACATAGTACCACGAATCGTGAAGTAAATTTCTAGTTTCAATATCTGGGGAGACTATTAGTCGTCATTTGCATAATTTGATAAAAACCATAATCCAATTGAAAAATACATTTTTATCCACCTCAACCATGCAACCGTCTCTTCCCGAGATTCGCTGTAATGAAAGATTTTCCATACTTCAAGATAAACCTTTATGCATACTAGCTTATATATATATATATATATATATTTATTTCATATAGTTAACCAAAACATGAATTCTAATATTTATATATTATACAATGTTCATATATAAGGATTGTGCCGTTGTAATTGATGGTACACATATGTAAAAAGTTGCTTGTGAAGATGCTCCTAGGGCACCGTGGTAGTGGAAAGATTATCCAACACACACGTCCCTAGAAAACATGCACATTTGACTTAAAATTTACGTATGTGCTTACTAGATGGGAAAGGAACTCGCACTGATTCTAGAATTATAAAATATGAGTTGAGGAGAGAGGATAAGCTTAAAATTCATACTAGTAAATCTATTGTTATTTGTTTTTTTTTTCTTTTTTTTTCCCTTAAGTATGTTTATTTGGTTTAAAGTAAAGCTTTATTAATATACATGTTTCAATTCAAGAAAAATATTACCACCTAGATGTCTGGATTCATGTTATCAAAAGGATTGATTACTCCCTATAGGGTGTGCTGATATCTTTTGAAAGAGTATTCATCAAGAAGTCCTCCACAAGATTATCATGAATTATTTTATCTCCGTCATTATGCATCATTGCTTAATGCCATTGAATGAGCTTTTTGGAGTTATGAAAAATGTTTCATTATAATTTCAAATGCTTCTAATGCCCGCTATGGAGTGAAAACTCATAATTCAATAATTTTTGGCTTATTGTATTTAACTTGATTGTTTGATGTCCCAGGGATCCCGATGATGACCTTATAGCAGAGGTTGATGCAAAACTAGCAAGAGAAGAAGTAACTTATGATGAATATTGTACTCATAGAACTAATAGTGAAGATTTTGCACAAGTAGAGCGCTTTTAAGAGATGAATTATCTGCTACAATGTGGAGAGATTACGCATCACAATAATCTATAGACTAAATTAACTCTTATATTAATTTTTCCCATGTCTTCTTTGTTGTGTTTGATTTCTTATTGTTTATTATGTTTAATCTCCTTTGAACTAAGGATGTTGTAGGTTTTTATGTAGAACTTATTGAGGTTTGGTATTCTAATACATTTGTTATTATGAAAATAATGCTTCTCTTTATTATAATTTTGTATACATGTGAATTATTTTTCCTTGAACAACATGTCATCCAAAAAGAATGACATAGGGGAAGAAGCACATAAAAAGAATGGTGTATGGACACCTGCAATGGATGTAATGTTAGTTGATACATTTCTAAACCAATATAACATGGGGTTAAAGGTGAATGACACTTTCATTTCCAAGGCTTATGATAATATTGTTGATGAACTTGCAAAGAATTTCAACATCAAGATTGAAAAAAGAATAAAGTGAAGAGTCAATGTAGATCTTACACTCTCCGATGCATATGATATCTTCAAGGATGGCATGAGTGGCTTTCACCATAGATCCAATAACACAAATATGGATGACTGAACCAGAAGTATGGAATGATCTCATCAAGGTAAAATTTGTATAATTTGGTTAAGATGAATTGTTTTAAGTATGTTCAAATGGGATAGAATTATAACTCCGTTTTGATTATCCGATTTTTATATACTCATATGTATTATTATTATGTCTAGGGAATCAAGTAATCTAATTATAATGTACTAATGTAGGTGAAGCCTCAAGCTAAGATATATATGCCAAACCGGAGCTATGGGAAATCATTCTCAGAACTACTTCGTGAGCTATGAAAGTTTTCAAGTTTCATAACTATGGAGGATTTTACTAATTCCACTTATGACCTTGATCCCACTATGTCTCAATTTTTAGTTCAAAATGCACAACATTTTGTAGATGATGATATGGACATGGTGCCACCTTCACCTTTTGAGCATGTCTCTCCTCCTTCCCATGGTGCTAGTGGTGGCAACAAGAAGTCCAAAAATCTATCGATAAAGAGAAAGAGGTTGGTGAAGAGATGCAAATGCAACAAAAGAAAGTGCCGGATGCACTGAGAGTTCGGTCACTATTGCGGAGAATATCAGAGTCTTCTAGTGAGATAATTGTAAAGAAAGCTTCGATATCTCCAACAAAAGTATCAAATCTTATTGGACTTAGGATTTCACCACCAATGCTACATATATAATATTTATACTAAACTTGGGATGAATGTCGATTTGTTGAATGCAAGACTTGGTTGTCCAGTGAACACTGCAAGGAGTTTATTTTAAGTGGATGTCGGGTGATCTTAACAATTTTCACCATGTAATTGTTAAGAGAAAGATCCGCTTGAATAATTAGTATTTTTTTATCTATGTCCGTAACATATTTTACTTGTGATGTTATCGATAGTAAAAACACTATTATGGGTGAACTATGCTTTGTATTCAATCATGAGTGACATATTTTGCCTTGTGCAATTTGAACTTAAAAGTGGCATGAGAAGAACCATTTGTCTTCTATTTATATTGTTTACTTGTTGCCAATATTTGCTTCAGGGAGATTGTTTTTAATATGTTGAAAGTGGCTTGTTCTTGGGGTTCGTTATTGTGTTATTTAAATGTGAAGTATCATAGCATCACGATCATGGTAGTAAAAGCATCACTTACAACCACTCTCATATGTTTTCTACATTGTGCAAATGAAATGCATTACTCGCCTAGTATCTATGTTGTGCTAATAAATAGTTCATCTATGCATTATATTTTTTTAACAAAATATATCGAATTTCATGGTGTTATGAACACTTTCCGCAAAGGTTTTTTTTTAATGAACTCCTGATTTTTCATAATGTGAGTGTTTTTCAAACAATTAAAAATAAAATCACCATTAATAACATGTAATTTAATGTGGAAAAGAGTATGAGGTTTATATAATTTTTTTTATTCCTACGCCTGTATTATTTTCATTCACTCTCAAATTTTTAATATTAGTTTAAAATTTTTAATAAAAAATTTATGAAAATATAAAAAATATGACAAGGTAAAATATGTGTCATGTAGTTATTGGTTTAATAATAATATAAATATAAAATAAAAAAAATTGTAAAAAGGTTATTTTTATATAAAAGGGCAAATTTGTCAAATACACATTATACGCTTCCTCACTCCTCATTCCTCCTCCCAACCAGAAAAAAAAGATTACACTACTTTATATGTTTTCTATATTGTGCAAATGACATGCATTACTCTGCTTATTATCTATGTTGTGCTAATAAATAATTCATCTATGCATTATATTTTTTTTAACAAAATATATCGAATTTCATGGTGTTATGAACACTTTCCGCAAAGTTTTAATGAACTCTTGACTTTCATAATTTGAATATTTTTCTTCCAATGTAAAATAAAATCACCATTAATAACATGTAATTTAATGTGGAAAGGAATATGAGGTTTATATAAAATTTTTTTATTCCCACGAATGTATTATTTTCATTCACTCTCAAATTTTTAATATCAGTTTACAATTATTAATAAAAAAATTTATGCAAAAAATATAAAAAATATGAAAAGGTGAAATATGCGTCATGTAGTTATTGGTTTAATAATAATACTAACAATAATATAAAAATAAAAATAATCATAAAAAGGTTATTTTTATATAAAAAGGGCAAATAGGTCAAATACACATTATACACCTCCTTACTCCCTCATTCCTCCTCCCAACCAAAGATAGATTACACTACTTTGTATGTTTTCTATATTGCAAATGAAATGCATTCCACTGCCTATTATTTATATTGTGCTAATAAATAGTTTATCTTTGCATTATATTTTTTTAACAAAATATATCGAATTACATGGTGTTATGAACACTTTCTGCAAAAGTTTTTTTTAATAATCTCTTGATTTTCATAATGTGAGTGTTTTCCATCCAATTTAAAATAAAATCACCATTAAGAACATGTAATTTAATGTGGAAAGGAGTATGAGGTTTATATAATTTTTTTTATTTCCACAAATGTATTATTCTCATTCACTCTCAAAATTTTAATATTAGTTTAAAATTATTAATAAAAATTTATGCAAAAATATAAAAAATATGAAAATGTAAAATATGTGTCATGTAGTTATTGGTTTAATAATAATGCTAATAATAATATAAAATAAAAAATCGTAAAAAAGTTATTTTTTATATAAAAGGGCAAATTGATCAAATACACATTATATGCTTCCTCACTCCTCCAAAAAAAAAAAAAAAGATTACACCTACTTTATATGTTTTCTATATTGTGCAAATGACATGCATTACTTTGCCTATTATCTATATTGTGCTAATAAATAGTTCATCTATGCATTATATTTCTTTTAACAAACTATATTGAATTTCATGGTGTTATAAACACTTTCCGCAAAAGTTTTTTTTAATAAACTCCTGATTTTCATAATGTGAGTGTTTTTCATCCAATTTAAAATAAAATCATCATTAATAACATGTAATTTAATGTGGAAAGGAGTATGAGGTTTAACATGTAAAAAAAAACCCCTTCCCCCCTCCCCATTCATCCAAACATAATATTTTTTAAACCCCTTTTCACCCCCTCCCCCTTTCAACCAGACAAATCCTTTATGGCCTTCATCTTCTCAAATAAATGATTGATTCAAAACAACTATATTTTTTATGGATAAATAAAAGTGGTTAATATTTAAAAATTAAAAATTTAAATCACATAAAAAATATCCATAAATCTATTTATATTTCCATCCAAAAATTTAAAATTAAAATCCTATAAAAAAAGAAAAATTACTATTTACCCCTCATGAATTTCAAATCTTCAGAAATAACCCTACATGTTTTGAATACCCCGGACAGCCCTTCCGTTATTATTTTACTTGCTTATTGCCCCATGTAGGTCACTCGGGCACTGTCCATGTTGTGAAATTCCTTCTTAACCCTTGAAATCGGTGGAAAAAAAACTGCCCAATCACACACGTCAAACCGTTTTGCATATCTTTTTGTATTGTTTTTGCATTTGTTTTCTCAAACAAAGTTTGGAAGACTCATCAGTTGGATTGTTGGAGTTTTCAATTCCTCCCTATTTGGTCTGTTCGATTCGAGTTTTGCCAGTTGCCCAATAAGGTGAGATTTTCTTCCTTGTTCTCACATTTATCATCCTACGAGAGAGAGTAACAATTTCTAAAAATGCAGGTTTATTATGGAGAGTTTTAGTGCTATTGCTAGGTACAACAGGGAGGGATGAGTGCTAATGTTCATGGTGTGACTTCTTGGGAATCAGTGTTAGTAGAGATATGCGAGCTATGGGGTTTCGATGTTTCCCGTGACAGGGTAAAGTTTGTCACACCCGATGGACATAAAATGGTTTATTCGATAGAAAACGAGGTTGACTTCCAGTGCATGTGTCACGTGTACTCCCTATTCAAATGTGTTGCAGTCGATCTAGTTGTTGAGATAGATGATGTGCCATTGTCGCATCCTACTGAAAATGATTTCTTCTCATTGTAAAGTTCTTCTCCTTTATGTTTTATGTTTACGTAGTTGTAGAAGTTAATTATTGCTTAATTATCCCATTTTCTGCTTAAAATTATATGTTTTCACTTAATTAATCTAGTTTCTGCTTAAAAAATATGTTTCCATATAAAACAAAGCAAATCCATAAGTTTTCATTTGTTATCCATTTCCCATCCAGTTTCCATTTAAAGTTGTCCAGTTTACATTTAAATTTATCTAGTTTCCATTTAAAGATGTCTAGTTTCCCTTTAAAAATATTCTTTTATGCTTAAATTATATAGTTTACGTTTAAACTTTTATATTTCCGCTCAAAATATTGATGTTTTTCACTTAAAAATTGGATCAGTGTTACATCCGAAAGCGTCCAAAAAATGGGTAAGCGCACGAGTCATTCAGAAGCTTAAGGAGCAGCCCTTGTACATAGGGGTGTAATCGATCGAGTTCGAGCCGAGCAGTAGCGAGCTCGAGCTCGAGCTCAATTGAAAATTCGGTACTTGATACTCGGCTCGAGCTCGATTGAGTATTTATTTTATAGCTCGAGCTCGACTCTGTACACAAATTGAGCTACTCGAGCTCGCTCTATTAAGCTCGAAAAAGCTGAAAATAACCATAAACATTATGCTCGAGCTCGACTCGAGCTCGAAAGTTTTTCCCTTTGATTTTTATCAAATAAATCTAATATTATATATACACATATATGCTCGATTATGCTCGCGAGCACTCGAGCCAAGTATCATAATACTCGAACTCGGCTCGCTCGACTACTCGAGCTACTCGAGCTCGAGCTCGAGCTCGGCTCGACTGTGACCGAGCTGAGTTTGAGTTTTCACCGAGTCGAGCTCGAGTAGCTTGCGAGTAGAGGTGTATCATTTACACCTCTACTTGTACAAGGCCATCCACATTCAGAAGGACATGTTACGGGAACATGGTGTCAACATTCCATACAAGTAAGCTTGGTTGGGTAAAGAGTATGTCCGGGTGATCCTCCACAGCAACGACATCTCCAGCTATGATTTGTTGCTTTAATACTTGGATTAGGTGGTTGAGACGGTGAGTATTTTAAATGTGCATTCTTTTCTTTTCGTACATGTATCATTAGATTCAAGAGGGCTTACAGGCAGCTATTGTTTCTTGATGGTACCCATCTCCTTGGAAAGTATTAGGGTACTCTATTGGGTGCCATAGGCAAAAATGAAAATAATGGTTATTTTCACGTCATCTTTGGTACTATAGACAACGAGACCGAAGCCAATTGGACGTGGCTCATTTCGAAGTTAGGTGATGTTTTATACGATGAAGGAGATTATGAAGAGATAATTACATTTGTGTCGGACAGGTCTTAGGGATTTGTGAAGGCCATTGCAAAGGTCTTCCCTTCTTTCGCACATGCATACTGCCTCGACACTTGGAGGTCAATTTTATGAAAGCCAATGTTAGACTTGAGAAGGCATTGGAGGAAGAGTATTGGTCCATATACTTTCGTATTGCGTGGGTATTCACGATAAAAGAATTCGATGATACCGTGAATGAATTACAGACCAAATCACTCGAAGCCTATCACTGGTTGATTCATAAATCAGATATGTCACGTTGGTCAAATTATCTGTTCAGAGGTAAACATTGGGGCGAGATGTATTCAAATATCGCTGAGTCATTCAATACATGGATCAAAGAAGCTCGGCATTTACCGGCGATGTAAATGGTTGACTCCATACGGTATTTAAATGTTGATTTTATTTAACGCTTAAAAATGATTTTTATCTTTTAAACTTGTTTGTTTCTGATTAAATAATGTTGTTTATGTTTAAATATAAAGGTAATCACTTAATCTATTTTTTTGTCATTTAAAAATATTTGTCTTCTTTTAAATTTCAGTGTCTTAGCTTAACAGATGTTCTACATTGTACAGGTTCAAGCTAATAAGCATGTTATGCACCCGCCGTGAGCAAGTGAACAAATGGGAGACCTACTTATGCCCTGACATACATTCAAAAATAAAGGTACTTGTTACGGAAAGATGAAATCTTTGTGTTGGTCGTTGTGTTGATGATCGTTATAAAGTGATTGACTAGTGCAACAACTTTGTAGATATATCGCGTAAAACTTGCTCATGTCACAGTTGGTAAGTTTATGGTATCCCGTGCAAACACACTTGCACTACAATAATGCAGACAGACACCAATGTTCATCAATTTATTAGCGGCTATTTCACCGTCGATAATTACAAATTAGTGTATAAGGAAGCTATTTTCCCCATACCTGACCATGACAAGCCTACGGACTACAATCGAGAACTGCGTTTGTGACCGCCTATCATGAGAAGGCAACCTGAGCATCCTAGATGGAAGAGGATCGAGTCACAAGCGGTCGAGGCCCGTGAGTTACGTTGCAGCCGCTGCCACGCGTCCAGTCACAATCGTAGATCTTGCAATGAAACTATCGCCGACTAGACATTATAAATAAACACAAATTTAAATAGCAACTATCTTATTTACATGTCAATCTTTGATCTTTAAACAAATACTTTGATATTTAAATAGTAAGACTGAAAGTTAAAAATATACGCTTATTTTTAAAGGGTAACTTTGAAAGTTAAATAGTAATATTGATATTTAAACAAAAATACTGAAAGTTAAAAAGTAACACTGAAATTTAAACAGTCAAATTAAAATTTAAACAAAGAAATGTAAGCATATAGACATTAAACGAACACAAGTAAATTTACATAAGAAACCTTTCCATGTTAGTGGAAAAGAATGAATAGAATTTAAATTGTAATGACAAAACTGAATTACATTTCAAAACAATATTAACTTGGTTTCCCCCTAGTCGAAGAATCGCTTTTCTCAGTGATACCGGCTGCGATCCCTTCCATAAATATGCGGGCAACATACTTTAATCTCAAATAAAGGACGTCTGTTTGTGGTAGTCACAGCTTTTCATCGTTAAGAAACTGTTTGATAAACTGCATGAAATAGACGGTGCAGTCAACACTTCCTCATTTTTGTCATGGGGTGTCACTATCGTGAATTATTGGGTACAATAGAGTCATCGACTCACCAAACTCTATATCGACACAGCAGTTAAATAGTCTTCACTGTCGAGATGTACAAATTGAGGTTAGAATCTCGGTTAAAAAAGTACTATTTATCAAACTCTATTTATCAAAGAACTTACCAATTCATTGGTGTCTTTGTCGTAATCCTCACTTTGACATGAAGAATAATACCTGTATTCTTGTTTGTTGTTATCAAGAACCACCACATAGAAGTGACCATTCATGATTATTGGGAAGATGACTATGTCAATATCATGCAGGTTACGCGCTGCATCTCCGATCATAGCGAGAGCAGTGTCACACGCATCCTCCTGCTTGGACATAAACAGTGCCAATGGTCGTGTGATGGAGGCGCACTTTTTATATGGATATAGTACTCTCTTCAGAGACTTTTGAATTATTCATACGAATGCGTCTATCACATCATCTGTTACCATTTCCTTCTAGTCCAGTAGCATGTATAGGCTGGCTCGTGTAGTATTGACAGAGTTATTCTTCCAGATGATAGTCCTTCGGTTAAATATTAACAGATATAATTAAACAAAAACACAAAGAATTAAGTGGAAACTTATATATTTAAATGATAACTTAAATATTTAAATGGAAACAACCAAAGTTAAATGGTAAATCATAATTTTAAATGATAACACTAATATTTAAATGGAAACTACATAACTTAAATGGTAATGTATATATTTAAATTATAATATAAAAACTTTATACTTACGAGTCCATCCAGCAGTTGTGGAATATCTTTATTAACTCCTGCTCGAATTTGTCGAGGCACGTGTGTCCAGGGTATCTTTTTTTCTTCGGAATAAAGTCCTTCCACACTTATTCGTATTGTTGGTTGGCAAGGACCATACTGTTAATATTAACATTAAACATTATTTTTTCATTGATGTTTCCTTGCCCCTCGTCAATAGCAACTTTGGGTTTATCATGCCATTGTTGTTGACGGTTGTTGGTGTTCAGCACCAGCAGCATTTTCCTTTGATGTGGGCATGACGACAGCATCAATCGGAGACACATCATTTGCTGCTTTTTGTTGTTGAGGGATTGTGTCTACCTTCGATGAGGCACTGTCATCCACCAGTTCCATCGAGACGGGAATTTCGTTGGCAATAGAGTCAATGATCTTGTCAAGCGCGGGCATGACGACAGCATCATTCAGAGACATATCCTTTGCTGCTTCTTGTTATTGAGAGATTGTGTCTATCTTTGATGTAGCACTGCCATCCGCTAGTTCCACCGAGACGGGAATTTCATCAACGGCAATAGATTCAATAATCTTGTTAACCGCCAATGGTGCTGCTATTATTTCATCGTCAGTCGATGGAGGGAGAGGCATTATTGTTTTTCTTCTTTTTACAAGCCTCTTCAAACGTGGCCCTTTTCGAATGGCCATCCCAATGACATCCTCATCGTCAAAATCTAAGGCCATTCCACTAATATCGTCAGCAATCGCCGGGGCTACCTCGGCTACATCCGAGCTATTCCTAATAGTATCCGTGCCGAGTACTTCATTTGTTTGTAGGTATGGCACATTCGATTGTGACCGTCCTTCTAATGGCTCAACCCGAGCAACATGCCCAGAGAACTCGGTTATTGTATCTGGCACGCCTACAACAGACGTGTAGTGACATCATCGCCTATTGCTATTGGGGGAACTGTCACAGTCAGGAGGGTTTTGATGATTAGGGGATTGTCCCGGTGAGGGGACTATTGCCGTTATGGGGGAGGATGTTGGTATCGGGCGGGGTAGAGGGCTTTTTCGGTGCTGAGGAATGCGTGCGCCAGTTGGGCTAGAAGTAGGGGAACGGTGTCGAGTGCGCACGGAAGAGGTTGGCCTCTCATCTTGACTTCGAGCAAGTGGTTCAGGAGAATAGCATCCCCTCGGCGGGTGGCCCAAACAAATATATCTTCATCTGTAATCACCGTGACTAGCTCAGGAAACTAACATTTGTAAACAACACAATCTCAACGAAATGATTAAATTCAAACGATAACAAATTTTTTTTTTAGACAATTAACTCATATATTTAAACGGTATTGCATATATTTAAACAAAAACCTAAAACTTTAAACACTAAACAAGTTTTTTAAATAGAAACTACTATTATTAAAGCAAACTATTATAATTAAAAAGTAACTACTATTGCTAAACACATTATTTATGATTTATTACCTCCTTTCCTTCGAGAGATGACAATATGGTTTCTATAGACGCTTGCTTCTGGTAACTATTTTTACTATAACACAGCATCCTTAGGGTCTTGCCAAAATGTACTTTCTTTCTGGTGCCGGTCAGCTCGTAAAACTAAACGTTCAGTGTGACCGAGAAACCCTTAATGTGTCTGGAGTTAGTGTTCTTCCCAACGCATCTTGCTTGCATTCGAGCAGCAGCTTGTGGAACGTCCTCCATAAGCCACATGTGCATTGCCTGCGCCCATGCATATCGCCCAATACTAGATAGATCATCGACATAATCAGTGATCCAATTCAGAAATGAGCATAAGGTATTTAGGAAGAGGATTGTACCCATGAGGTACACCATCTGGAGTTTGACAAAATTTTCTTATTCTTAACTTTGCGAACAAGTTGCTTAAGAGTTCTCTTGATGGAGTCTCTATGTCTCTCGTAGGATTTTAATAAATATCTCTCTTTAAAATCTAAGAGTGTTTTCTTCTTCTGAAATATGACTGTGTCTCCATCGCAACGTGGACCAAGAATGAGAGCCACATCTTCAGGCCTAAAACTCAGTAGGCTTGCCTGGATCCTGAATTTATTGGTGCGGTATACTTTTTGATTTTCACCTCTACCCACTGAGTTGAAAAAAATATAGTAATGTGTGTAAACAATGTGAAAGTTTTCTTACTTTATGAAGGCTGCGCCACACATGTGGCTACGAGTTATTAAAAAACACATCATCCTAGGAACACAATGGACCTAAGTGGTGTTCATTTGCAAAATTCACTCATCCCTCCCACGTGGGAGAGACTTGTCGGCTCGGTCATCGGTGCGAGGTGATAGCATCCAGCGTCTCATTGTGACGGGATCACACTTCCAGTGCACTCGCCTCCACCCAAGCCCCCATCCCCATTAGAAGCATCGAGCAACATCGGGCGCCGCGACTGGGCGCAATTTCGGAAGCCTTTTTGGCCATAGTAGCCCCTTCGGAGGGATGCGGGCCATTCCGGAAGCCTTACGGTTTTCTCGCCATCGTATCCCTTCGGAGGGATGCCGGGCCACTCCGAAGTCTCTTCGCTACGTTGTGGCCGTAGCCCTTCGGGGGAATCTTTGGGCCATTCGCGAAGTCTTACGGTAGCGTGGTTAATGACGAGAGATGCGGCAAGGATCACTAGTTTTGCATTATTTTTCAACCACACATGTAACCCACCTAACTTGTTTTGCATTGTCGGGAAAAGAAAAATTAATAAAAAGGAAAAAGAAAAATTTTTCATCTTGAATTGCGTGGCGTTCAATTCCAAGTGCCCCAAGGAGATGAGCGGCCAAGCAATTAACAGTTTGGCATTAAGAAGTTATTACAAATTAAAGTACATATGTGCATTGTCATGTTGGTGAAATGAAAGTTGTACGAAAGATTGTAATGCATTTAAAGTACATGGATGAAAGTTTCTTATAGAAATATAGCTATTAATAGGGCATTTTACCAGAAAAGTTTCAATTGTAGAGAAAAAAAACAAAAAATGGGGAAATTGATTTTTATAAAATTAGTGACTTAATACAAATTTGATTTTGATTAGATGCTAAATTATGAATAATAGAGCAAGAAACTTCTTAACTTTTGTAAATAATTTATTTTATCGGAAAAAAAAATTCTTAGAGTTAGATAGTGATTATCACTGATCTTTTTATTATCCGAGAGTGGAACCGGTACATTATATTTTTTTTAATTTTTTTCTCTCTTTAAAAGTCTTGGAATCTAGAATTCACAAAGTACACATGATACCCACTTTTTCATAACTATCATTTCTTTAGTTTGTTTTGTTTGTCTTTCCTACATATGTCTCTCAATATGTATATGCATTAAAAGGGAGCTCAAGTTGCACTCCATTTTTTTGATATTCCCACCGGATGTTTCAAACTTCTCTTATATATCCAAATTGTTTATATTTTTGAAAACTTTTTTTCATCAATCACTTTTTTTCATATAATTTTTCTAAATTACCTATTAACCGTGACCTCAGCCATCTTTTTCCTTTTTGTGTCTTTATGAGCTTAACATGTGCACTCTGAGAGATCGAGAGGGTGCAGAAAGCTTGCATATGGCCGGATAAGATAAAAGCTAGCCACGTGAAGCTTGCATGAGACCCTAACGAACTCCACTAAACTCATCATGCCCCACATGAGTATCCCACGATCATGTCTGCGAGTGACGGTAGGGGTTTTCATGAGCTTGCTAGTGTTTGTGATCACAAGGCGTCGTTGGGATATTTTTTTGAAAAAGACATTAAATTTCTATCTTTTTTTAAGATTTTTTTCTAACACAATATTCTCGTTGGTCACCATGAGGGTTGGTCCAGCGATAGAGGTATGGGTAGATAAAGCAAGTGGTTTTGATCTTTTTAAAAAAATTAGAGTTCATTAATTAAGTTAAATTAAATAAAAATAAAAAATAAATCAATACCGAGAGTGCCTTCTCTCGGCGTGTTGTGACCATCTACATGCTAAAACGCGACAGATCGAAGAAGTTAATCCCTTTGCTTTCACACACGCAAACCTTAGCGGCGCTTTTAGGTTCGATGCCTGCGTTTTTGGTTTTTTTATTTCAGTATACCGCCCCTAGAAAATCTGTATTACCTTTTGATTTTCATCTATACTCACTGAGTTGAAAAAAAAAATAGAGTAATGTGTGTAAACAATGTGAAAGTTTTTCTTATTTTATGAAAGGTCTGCGCCACTGTTTGGGCTGCTGAGTTATTAAAAACACATCATCCTAGGAACACAATGGACCTCAAGTGGTGTTCATTTTGCGAAATTCACTCATCCCTCCCACGTGGGAGACTTGTCGGCTCGGTCATCGGTGCGAGGTGATAGCATCCGCGTCTCAGCGTGACGGGATCGCACTTCAGTGCACTCGCCTCCACCCAAGCCCCATCCCCATTAGAAGCATCAGCGACATCGGCGCCGTAGCTGGGCGCAATTCGGAAGCCTTTTGGCCATAGTAGCCCCTTCGGAGGGATGCTGGGGCCATTCCGGAAGCCTACGGTTTTCTCGCCATCGTATCCCTTCGGAGGGTATGCCGGGCCACTCCGGAAGTCTCTTCGCTACGTTGTGGCCGTAGCCCTTCGGGGGAATGCCGGGCCATTCGGGAAGTCTTACGGTAGCGTGATTAATGACGAGAGATGCGGCAAGGATCACTAGGAAGAGCAAAATCTGGAACTTGGCCATTTCGGTCGTCGGCTGGGGAGAGGCTAATGGGTCCTAGATCGAGAAATCCTTTCCTCCCTCTCTTTTTCACCGATGCTTGCGGTTGCTTTGAACTGTGGGTGTATAAATAGCCACTCGGTTGTCAAGCCGAAGCCTTCATAAATGCGTACCCGAAGACGTCTTAATTGTCAAGAAATTTATTCTCACATGTTGACCACTGGTCCACGTCGACGGCGTTGACGCAATTGTCACGCGTTGGAATTTTTTCCCTGTATCGGAACTTTTTTTCGGTTACCTCTCGAACGACATCGATCTAAGGTTGTGTAGTAACCGTCGATGTGAGAACAAAGAATACAGCGTGAAAACTCCTTGGTATGACAATTGAATGCCTCACGATGAAAAAGATGGATTTTTTTGACTTATATTTCATTGATTTCTAATATTAATAATAGATCCCCACTTTGTCATCGAGCCAATATGCGTTGCCAATAACTCAAACAATCAATGACAAAATTTAAAATGAAATGTTTTTCCGAGGTGAATAAATGCAATAAAAGTATCCTCAAAGCATGTTCGTAAGAGGGAGAAGTCACATGGAATATATACAAGGTCACGAGTAAGGACGGGAAAGAAAAAAAATAATAACAAGAATATTATTATTATTATTAAAATTATCGATAGATATAAAGGGAAAAAAAGAAGGCGAGAGTTGGAAGAGAGTTTCAAATAGAAGAAGTTGTAAATGACAAACGAAAAACAATAAAAAAACTCCAAATAAAGAACTAGAGACTATTTGTTAGAAAAGATAATATCAAA
>NC_052479.1:28015520-28081713 GCF_009730915.1 Dioscorea cayenensis subsp. rotundata | reverse complement strand
TGACTTCCTTGTGTTTGGTTCGCGGAAGTGGATTCCGAAATGCTGATTTCCTCACTTCCAAAACCAGCAACTTCCCCATTTGACTTCGGCGAGAAAAATCCAGAAGTCGGGTTTGAACCGGTGACTTGATCACGTGGTCCCACGTGATTATGTTTACACTCACCCTGCCTTTTCCCATTTCCCAGGCCACTTCCTGCCTTTTCCCCATCAACCCGTCTAGGGTTTGCTTCGCCATCTCTCCGTCTTCCTTCTTCGGCCGCAACCCGGCCTCTTTCTCGTCGTCTACTTCGCCCCTTCATCTCCTCCGGGTGATTGCCCTCTTTTACTTCACCGTCTACTGTCCTCTCTCTCTCTCGCCGTCTACCAGTCTCTTTACTACCATCTACTTGGTAGCCATCTCTCTTCCCAACGGTTGTGAACGATGATGTTTATGTGTTTTATTTTCCAGTTTTTTCCTTTTGTTTTCCTCGCGGTTTGTTGTTGTTTGTTTTCAAGCTTCCATTCTTGTTATTTGGTACAGATCTGCATGACCATCATTTTTTTATGGTTTTATCATGCAATCTTCATGCCATCGTTTTCCACAGTTGGGTTTTCCGTTTAGTTTTTCTGAGGATGCGAACGTATTTGTATTTTTCCCTAGGGTTTATCTTCTGCCGTTCTTCTTGTTCCTTATAGATCTGCAAGAACGTCAAAGGATTTTTTATTTTTTATTGCTTCTGGTCATGAAGTAATCACCTTACCATGGTTTTTTTCCTCATTTTTTTCTTTAACTTTTTCTGAGGATGCGAATGTGTGTGTTTATTTTTTTTATGGGTTTGTCTTGCCCCATTCTTTTTTCTAGATCTACAAGAACACCAATTTTTTTCATTGTTCGATCCTAGGTTATTTGTCATGTTAGCTTCTTACCTTACCATCAATTTTTTAGGGGTTTGATATGCCGTGTGTGTATTTTTCCAGGGTTTCATTCAACCGTTCTTCTTTTTCCTTACAGATATGCAACAACATTAATTTTTTTCCAGCTAAATCTAGTTTATTTGATATTGCAACAACATTAAATTTTCTCCTTACTTTTCTTATTTTACTAAGTTGCGATTGTTCACGAGTGCTGTAATTTGCCATGTTTAATTTTGAAGATGCATTTTCCAATTATCTGATTTATGATCTTATTTTTTGTATGACAATCATAGCAAGTTATTTCATTGTTGCCTGCTTTCTGATGTAACCAAAGCATGTTCTAGCTTTTGGTTTTGAATGTTATTCTCATCCTTTGTTGAAGATGCATTACCTCTTATCTGATTTATGCTCTTATTTTTGTATGGCAATCATACCATGTTATTTCATTGTTGGCTTTTAATTTCATCTTCCTGATGTAACCATAGCATGTTATAGCTTTGGTTTGAATTTTATTCTCATCGTTTGTTAATTGTGAAGCTGCATTTCCTATTATCTGATTTATGATCTTATATTTGTATGCAAATCATAGCATGTTATTTCATTGTTAGCTATTATTTTTATTTCCTGATTATTCTCAGCCTTTGTTTACTTTTGAAGATGCACTTCCTATTATCTGATTTATGCTCTTATTTTTGTATGCCAATCATACCATGTTATTTCATTTGTTGCTTTTTTTTTCCTTTCCTGATGTAACCATAGCATGTTCTAGCTTTGGTTTGAGATTTATTATCAGTCTTTGTTTAATTTTGAAGATGCATTACCTCTTATCTGATTCGTGCTCTTATTTTTGTATGCCAATAATACCATGTTAGTTCAGTGTTGGCTTTTAATTTCATATTCCTGATGTAACCATAGCATGTTCTAGCTTTGGTTTGAATTTTATTCTCAGCCTTTGTTTAAATTTGAAGCTGCATTACCTCTTATCTGATTCATGCTCTTATTTTTGTATGCCAATCATACCATGTTAGTTCAGTGTTGGCTTTCAATTTCATCTTCCTGATGTAACCATAGCATGTTCTAGCTTTGGTTTGAATTTCATTCTCAGCCTTTGTTTACTTTTGAAGATGCATTACCTCTTATCTGATTCATGCTCTTATTTTTGTATTCCAATCATACCATGTTAGTTCAGTGTTGGCTTTTAATTTCATCTTCCTGATGTAACCATAGCATGTTCTAGCTTTGTTTTGAATTTTATTATCAGCTTTTGTTAACTTTGAAGCTGCATTTCCTATTATCTGATTTATGATCTTATATTTGTATGCCAATCATAGCATGTTATTTCATTGTTAGCTTTTATTTTTATTTCATGATTATTCTCAGCCTGTGTTAATTATGAAGTTGCAGTACCTATTATCTGATTCTTGCTCTTATTTTTGTATGCCAAACATACCATGTTATTTCATTGTTGGCTTTTAATTTCACCTTCCTGATGTAACCATAGCATGTTCTAGCTTTGGTTTGAGTTTTATTATCAGCCTTTGTTTAATTTTGAAGATGCATTACCTCTTATCTGATTCCTGCTCTTAATTTTGAAGAATTATTACTATTTCCTGGTATATGTATCTTGATGCCGATACTTCTGAATTTTTTTTCTACCTTTCGAGTATCTCATGAATTGTGTTTGATCCATTGCATTAGTTATACACAAATACACTAAAATAGCCGTCCGCTGAGTTTAGTAGCTGCCAATTTATGAGTTCTATTTACTGACTTAAGTTAGTAGGTTAATGCCGAAATCAATAATGTCATCCTTATTATGTAGATGGCTAGCTGGATTGATAACGAACGTGTGAGGCCGTTGGTTGCGGCGTTCACTACCATTGTCGTGGTTGTCGCCTGCCTAATTGAGGAAATGAATCAAACTAGACAAAGGAGAAGTAAAGAACCATCTATATTTCGGGACCTAACTAGAAAAAGGCATATGGAACGTGTTTTAAGGAGTGGCCGCGACTATTGTGTGAGTTACCTTAGGATGGATGTAGGTCCTTTTATGCATCTAGCGTCGATCATGCGTGACAAGCACCTCCTTCTCGACACACGTTATGTATCTGTCGAGGAACAGTTATCCATGTTCTTGCATATTGTCGGTCACAATACCAAAAATAGGACCATGAGGGTTGAATATGTCCGATCGGGTGAGACAATAAGTCGATATTTTAATAACGTACTCAAAGCTATTTGTGCCATCCGAGATGATTTCGTACATCCCCCTTGCGGCAATTGTCATTCGGAAATCGAATGTAACCCGAACTGGTACCCATTTTTCAAAGTAAGTAAGCTTGAAATATAAAATTTAATAATTTCCCCTTTGAATCATTCGGTCCATGTACCTTCATAAACTTTTATCGTGTAGGACTGCATAGGTTTGCTAGACGGGACGCATATTGATGCGTCCGTTCCCCCCCAAGAACTACCTCGGTTTGGTGGGCGAAAAGGCCCTACACAAAATGTCTTGGCTGTAGTGAACCCTGACTTGCAGTTCACTTATGTCTTGGCGGGTTGGGAAGGATCAGCCAATGACTTCACTGTCCTAAAAGATGCACTATCACGACCACAACCTGAAGGTCTAAAAATGATAGAAGGTAGGAAACCTTGCATTTTTAGCAATTAAAAAATTTCAAGATAATCCACTTAACGAATACCATTCTTGTAGGGAAATATTATCTTGTAGACGCTGGTTATACCACTATGCAGGGTTTCATAGCACCTTATCGAGGTGTTAGGTACCACTTAAAAGAGCATAGTGGACGCGCTCCAACAAACCCCAAGGAATTGTTCAATCTTCGCCACTCGATGCTTCGATCTCGAGTAGAGCGTGCTTTCGCAATCTTGAAGAACCGTTTCAAAATCCTTACATCACATCCATTCTTCCCATTCAGGACACAGGTTAGGTTAGTTATTGCATGTTGCATATTGCATAACTACATAGCAGGTGTCGACCCAAATGATATACTTTTGGAAGAAGGAATCACTCAACATGATAACCAAATTATGTCATCACAACCCCGATCACAACGAGAACAGCGAGAAGAAAATCGACAATGGATTGAACTCAGAGACAAGATAGCGCATGACATGTGGGATCGATATAGTGGATTTGTGTGATCAGTACTTATAGTTTGTTATGGGTACTAGTAAGGACATCTTTATCGTTGCATGCTTTCTTGTTGCCAATTTGATTTTTTTCCCTTAACGTACAATGTCTGGACTACATGTTCTGTTTAAATTCTTCACTTTCCTTTCGTGGTTTATTTTGTTTATTCCTTGTATGTTTTTTTACTTTGAACCACTTGATATGTCTTTCTTTTTTTTCATGTATAACAATATCATAAGTGTGTTCTTTTTATGTTTCACCCGATTGCTGTTAATAATAGGTTTGTTCTTTTCGTGTTTCACTTGTTTTCGTCGATAATCGATTACGTAAAAATGTCGGTATTTTTCTTTTTCATTAAACTTGCTATCTGAAATCTTAATTCATTGTGTTGTTAATGTTGACCTATTGAGACGGGGCATTCTTGTTCATGTTTCACTCGAATGCACAATATCATAGTTCTGTCCTTTGCATTTTATTTCATTGTTTATCATGTTAATCAATTTTGTGAACTGTCGTTATACTCTTCTCATTAAACTTGATTTCTGAAATCTTATTTGTTTTACGTTGTTAATATTGACCTTTTGATTTCTTGATTCCTCGTATCCTCGGATTTGTTCCTTGGATTGAGATTGTGCATTGTTTTTTTCATGTATAATAATATCATAGGTTTGTTCTTAACATATTTCACTCGATTGATGTTAATCATAGGGCTGTTCTTTTCATTATATTGTTTTAGTTGGTTGCTGTTAACCAATTCTGTAAATTGTCAATATATTGTTTTCATTATGCTTGATCTGTGAAATTTTTCATCTTGTGTTGTGTTTTTTCCCTGTTGATTTGTTTATTCCTTCTATCCTCATTTTCTTCACCCGTAAACAATTGGGTGCATTCCTTTTCATGTATGACAATATCATAGGTCTATTCACCTAATGATCTCTTGATTCCTCGTATGCTCATTTTGTTTTCCCAGAATATGTTGATACCATTCTTTTCCATGTATAAGAATATCGTAGGTCTATTGTTTTCTTAATACCTGTTCTGTTGGTTTACATTCAGCAGAATATGTTGATACATTCTTTTTGTCTGCTTTGTTCATTATATTACGATATGCATGTTTTAAGAATTTGATACACATGTTCTTCACACCATTGTCAAATAGAATTTCAACAAGTATGGAGGGTACCGAGCGTGCTTCTGAGAAATCATCATCAAGGGCATCTGGCAGCAAGCGGGAGATGGAAGGGCGAATACGATAGTTTTCCCATTCCACTTCTTGTTGAACAAGTCAAAAAAAGGGATGAAATGCGACAAATCATTTAAAGCGAGCTGCATTTAATTTTTCTTTGCCGTCGTCAGTCAATTCTAGGTTCAATCTCGACTTCGGTCTTTGAGAACGTTGAAAATCATTATCGAACATTGAAATCACGATATGTTGAGATAAAAAAGGTGAGAGATCTTAGTGGGGGCGAGGGTTGGGATGGCGCCACGAAGACCATCACACTTGATCCTATAGTTGCCCTGACCTACATCGAGGTAACATGTTTCACTTTCCATGAAAACAATATTACGGCCTATTCAGTATGCGTGTGCATTTTGTTGTTAACGGCATTTGTAATATAGGCTCACCCGCGACCAAGGCTTTTTATAAACAAACCAATTGATCATTATGAAGCATTGAGGATTATATGTGGTGATGACAATGCGGTGGCGCGTGTCGACCTCTCTATATCTTGATTTCGGTGATAAATCGAGGTGAAGGCAATAATATGGAAAAACTTTGATGAAGGCCCGGTCGAGGCGCTAAGCGATGGCGATCTTGATGTAAACTACTGCCCCACCGATTGTTGGTAGCCCGCAACCTCATCGCACAAAGGTCGCAGCGTTCAAGTAGGGGCTCGAAGAACCCTTCTATGATGGGTGACCTAATTATTGTGGTGGGCGAAATGGCGGTTTGCCATTAAGAACCCCACCCACTGGACGGAGCCATTGTATGCGAAAGTTATGGAGATTGACGGGTTTCAGAAGAAGGAACTCGTTCAGGTGTTTGATTATCTGCAGTTTCGTGAGAACGAGGCAAGAGGATTCCTAGTCAAAGATATGGAACTGAGGAAGGATTGGATCGAACAATTTCTGTCGAGGATGGAATGACCAGATCCTGCATTCTACTTCCTACTTATTTCATTGCATGTCCCTGCATTTCATGCATCATAACTGACTCATGTTTTGAAACGGAGTGACCCAGCAAGTGATATCTTGCTGTCGTTGCATCCGTTATGCATTTCATTTGTTTTGGCTTTATGCATTTCATGCTCTTGACATGTGTATGTTGTTGAGACCTAGTTGTATTTCTGTTGCTATGCCATGTTTGGATATTTGTGTGTTTTGTTACTAACATGGCTATCTTTCTTTTGTTTTTTTGTTCGTATTTTCGAGGTTATGGTATAATGGCAATGATGAAAGGCAAGTGTGACATTGCTTTTGAGGCGCACGCGTTTTATGGGACAAAAAAACCAGTTAGAGGCTGGCGAGGGCGAAAAATGATGGCGGTTCCTTGCCAATCTTTTGCGACCATTCAGTATCTCATTTGGTAATTGGTTCCCCATGTATTTTTCCGTTTCTAAATCTATGGATGTATTTGTTTATATGAGTGTGGCGAGGCAATCAGGAGGCACTTGCTGCCACCATTACGACCACCGTGTATAGTTTGTAGTCGCTTCGGTTGTTTTTACATAAACTATAATGCGATGAATGTGCATAATGTCACTCTTGCTATTACAGAGCCATGCCAAGAAGGCGGGACTTGCTTCGGACACAAAGGCGAGACATGTAGGCAGTTATATGTTTATTATATGTTTAATTTTTGGATATTATGCGATTTTTAATTGCAATTACACTTGTAGGATTTGATTTATGAGGCATGTGGATGGGTTCCATTGAGATACTACAAATACAGTTGTTCAGACAAAACAATGTTGGGGTCTTCTATTCAAAAATCTGAGGTTGGAAAACTGGGTTCGCAGTGCTTTTATTGTTTTTGCAAAACTTTTGAAATCAAGACAGTGATGGTTGCATGTATTGATAGATTCAAATTGTTATGTCTGTATGTTTTCACTCACTATCTGTTTGGTAACTGTAATACCCTGAACCTGTGGATAACTGTTGAAAAATATATTCAGGGTATTACTACGGTTGCGATGAAAATTTTCTCGGAGTAATCTTGTTGAGAAACCCCAAGTGGACGAGAATAAGGACTTAAGTGTAAAAAGTTTTTTTAAAAGATTTTTGGGTTAAAGAGTAATAGAAAAAGGATTGATATGAAATGCTTGTGAAAACTAAGGACTGAAAGGTAAGTTGAAGGGATCATTTGGAAATATTGTGTTATAATCCAAGGACCATTGGATAATTTGAAAGGACCTTTTTGAGAATATTATTTTATAATCCAGGGACCATTTGTGAGTTTTTTTCAGGGGACTGGTTTGTAAGAAGTTAAGTTTTGAGGGACTAAAAGTGAATTTCGGCTGAAGAGTTAATTGAGAGAAAAAAATCTGAGACTTTTGATGATTGTTCATCTTCTTCTCCACCATTTTTCTTCTGATAACCGAGAGTTAGAAAGAGTGAGAGATTTGGAGAGAAATTGGAAGAGATAAAGCTTGGTATTTGGAGAGAAGAATGGATGAAGTATTATTTGGTAAGTATTTTGATGATTTATTTGTTGGTATACTTGAATGTATGTGTGTGTATTTTTTGGATTGAGAAATGTAATTTTTTTCTTGAGAAAGAAGAAGGATTTATGATGAAAAAAATGATGAGTTATTGTTAATAAGAGTTGTTGCTTCGATTTTGGTTGGAAAAAAACACTTGTATTTGAGTTGGAATTTGCTTGAAATGGAGGTGAGTTTGCGGTTCTTTGTAGTATTCTTGTAGCACGAGATTAGGGTTTGGTTTGATTAATTAAGTTGATAATTATGATGATTAGGAGGTTAATGATAATGGTTAGATTGAAATGGGTTGAGTTAGTCGATTGATTTGATTAGATCAAACCAAAGTTGGATTGAATTGATTGAGTTGAATTGATTTGGTTGAGTTGAGTTGATTTGGTTGAGTTGAGGGCTGATCGAAATCAAGTTGAGATAGGGTTGGGTTTGGTTCGAGTTGATTTTTGGGTTAAGGGTTTTTGGAGTGAGACCAAGTTGGTTCGATGGATTTTTGAATAAGAATTGAGTTGGTTCAGTTGGTTCGGTGAAATTAAGTTTGGTTCGGTGCTGATTAAGGTTGGTTCGGATTGATTCGATGTTTAGCTTTGGCTGAGTTTGTTTAAATACAGCTGAAAGGCAATTGGACTATCTAGGTCGGGTTTTTAACCGATTGGAGTGAGTGGGTCGATAGAGTCTGTATTGTTTCTTGTATTTTCTTTTTGAGTTTTAAATATGTTATTTATTTTTTTATTATATTATTACATTAGGGTGTTGTTCGAGTCTTGAGAGGGAGTTCGGATCTAGGAAGGAACCCAGAGGACACGGAGTGAGTTGGTAGTGGCTATTATTTTTTTAATATTAATTATTATTATTATTTTTGAAATAATTGTTTAATAACTAGTATTTTTGGAAATAATTATTTAAGTATTTCATTTTATCATGTTTAATTTTGCGTATAAGGTTAAAAATATATGTATATTTACTTGCAGTTGATGTTCGACAATCGTATTGATACATCGAGTTTAGTATAATTATACGTATTTTGTGAATAGTGAAAATACATGTATATGTGATTTAATTATTCGATTCATGTATTTATTTTTGATGGTTATATATGCTTTGATTTGGAATGATTTGTGAAATCATGTGAGGCGTTTTAAAAATGTTTCTGACAAACTGATATTTGTGGAATTGGTTTTTCAGTTCACTGGAATAGGAATGGTATCGTGGATCTGGATTTTTCTTGGTTTTATCGTTGTTATACTTTTTGACATTGAGCTTTGTGGAAATGATGTTTATTTTACGTGATGTGAATGCTTGTCTGGATAAGGATCCTATGATGTGATTTATCTGATTGTTTTATTCTTTGTATTTACGTGTTGGTTTTGGATGGTGACGGCGGGCTAAGGCCCGACTCTCTGCGATAGTGGGTCCCCGGGCCGGCCTTTAGAGGTGGCGTGGTGGACTGAGTGTTGATTTGTCGGATCGGTGGGAGCGTAGAGCCACGAGTTGGATTATACATCGGGATCCTAGAGTCGCCCATGGGGACCCAGATGGGCTGACGTCGAGGTCGCGAGACCTTGGCGGCTCCCAACCCTAGTCGCGACGGCGGCTAAGTGGGGAGAGTTTTTCAGTGTGGAATTGAGAATGGATTTTTTTATATTACTTGTTATTTTTGGGTTGTGATGAGGCGAGCCCAGTTTGTCGCTCTTAGGGAGGCGGTCTCTCCAGCAGATTTGGATTTTCTTAGAAAATTGATTTGATATTGATTTGTGATGAATTTATGTTTTGTGATGAGGGCGAAGCCCATTGTCGCTCTTAGGGAGGCGGTCTCTCACAACAATTTGGATTTTCTTAGAAAATTGATTTGATATTGATTTGTGATGAATTTATGTTTTTGTGATGAGGCGAGCCATTTTAGCATTCTTAGGGAGGCGATCTCTCATGACAATTTGGATTTTCTTAGAAAAAAATTGATTTGATATTGATTTGTGATGAATTTATGTTTTGAAAAGTTCTTTAAAAATGTATTTTTGCTAGAATTACGGTATTTTTGGAAAAGTTGGAAAAATTATTTGAGAGGTTGGTATTTATATATTTTATATATCTTTGTATTTGAATATTTGAAATTATTAAGCCAGCTCTGAGCCAGTGAGATGTCTTTATAGCTACGGGAGCAAGACCCTAGATTACTGTTCAAGTTTAGAGCTAGTCGGGGTTAAGTCAAAGGCTGGGATGGGTCCCATACTTTTTACTTTATATTTGTTGGTATCGTGATCTTGTAGCGGTTGTCACCTGAAATTTGAGTTATTATATTTGTTGTATTTATGTATTTGAATCACTGCGAGTTGGTGTAAAGTTATAAATTGTAATTTGTAACTCGATTTGGTTTCGAGAGGTGTCGGGGTTTCGAGTTAAAAAGGAATTTTTAAGCGATGGGTGCCACATTCTACTCGAGTAGAAGGGAGTGGGTGTGACATCTTTTAGTGTATCGTAGGGTGTAGGTTGAGATATCCACGGTTGGTAGAGATCACGGGTTGTGATCAGAGCCTAAGTTTGAAGTCGTATCTAGACTTAGAGGGTTAGTAGTGATTAGAGCCGAGAAAGTTAAGGGGCCCGGTAGAAGTATTTAGAGTCTCGATCGGGTTAAAACCTAAGTTGCGTATTGGGATTGAGGGGACGGATAGTAGGTTTTGACATTTGAGGCGGAGTGAGTAGTGTACTGTGATCAGGATCATGTGTTGAGATATTTGTCGGAATTGGTTTTTATTGAAAATGAGTTAACTTAAAGATGCGAAAAAGGTGTTTGGCGTACTTTTTGATGAAATCGATACATAGTGATTTGTGGTGTGATTATTTTACTATTGAGCGAGTTTGTAGCAAGAGAAGCAGGGGTCTTGGACGGTAAGTGAAATTCGATGATATCAGTTGATGTATGCTAAAGAAATTTCGGGACGAAATTTTTAAGGAGGAAGGATTGTAATACCACGAGCACTGTGGATAAGCTGTTGAAAAAAATATTGAGGGGTATTACTACGGTTCTGATAAAAATTTTTCTCTGAGTAATCTTGTTGAGAAACCCCAAAGTGGACAGAATAAGGACTTAAGTGTAAAAGTTTTTAAAAGATTTTTGGGTTAAAGAGTAATAGAAAAAAAGGATTGATATGAAATGCTTGTGAAAACTAAGGACTGAAAGGTAAGTTGAAGGGATCATTTGGAAATATTGTGTTATAATCCAAGGACCATTGGATAATTTGAAAGGACCTTTTGAGAATATTATTTTATAATCCAGGGACCATTTGTGAGTTTTTCAGGGGACTGGTTTGTAGAAGTTAAGTTTTGAGGGACTAAAAAGTGAATTTCGGCTGAAGGGAGTTAATTGAGAAAAAAATCTAGACTTTTGATGATTGTTAAATCTGCTTACTCCATCCATTTCTTCTGATAACCGAGAGTTAGAAAAAGAGTGAGAGATTTGGAGAGAAATTGGAAGAGATAAAAGACTTGGTATTTGGAGAGAAGAATGGATGAAGTATTATTTGGTAAAGTATTTTGATGATTTATTTGTTGGTATACTTGAATGTATGTGTGTGTATTTTGGATTGAGAAATGTAATTTTTTTCTTGAGAAAAGAAGAAGGATTTATGATGAAAAAAATGATGAGTTATTGTTAATAAGAGTTATTCTTCGATTTTGGTTGGAAAAACACTTGTATTTGAGTTGGAATTTGCTTGAAATGGAGGTGAGTTTTTAGCAGTTCTTGTAGTATTCTTGTAGCCTGAGATTAGGGTTTGGTTTGATTAATTAAGTTGATAATTATGATGATTAGGAGGTTAATGATAATGGTTAGATTGAAATGGGTTGAGTTAGTCAGATTGATTTGATTAGATCAAAACCAGAGTTGGATTGAATTGATTGAGTTGAATTGATTTGGTTGAGTTGAGTTGATTTGGTTGAGTTGAGGCAGTCAAATCAAGTTGAGATCAGGTTAGGGTTTGGTTCGAGTTGATTTTTGGGTTAAGGGTTTTGGACTGAACCAAGTTGGTTCAATGGATTTTTGAATAAGAATTGAGTTGGTTCAAGTTGGTTCGGTGAAATTAAGTTTGGTTCGGTCACGATTAAGGTTGGTTCGATTGATTCGTGATGTTTAGCTTGTGGTGAGTTTGTTTAAATACTGTTGAAAAGGCAATTGGACTATCACGGTCGGGGTTTTTAACTAGATTGGAGTGAGTGGTACGATAGAAGTCTATTATTGTTTCTAACGTATTTTCTTTTGAGGTTTTAAATATGTTATTTATTTTTATTATATTATTACATTAGGGTGTTGTTCGGTCTTGAGAGGGAGTTCGGATCTGGGAAGGAACCCGAGGACACCGGAGTGAGTTAGTAGTGGCTATTATTTTTAATATTAATTATTATTATTATTTTGAAATAATTGTTTAATAACTAGTATTTTTGGAAATAATTATTTAAGTATTTCATTTTATCATGTTTAATTTAGCGTATAAGGTTAAAATATATGTATATTTACTTGCAGTTGATGTTCACGACAATCGTATTGATACATCGGGTTTCAGTATAATTATCGTGTTGTGAATAGTGAAAATACATGTATATGTGATTTAATTATTCGATTCATGTATTTATTTTTGATGGTTATATATGCTTTGATTTGGAATGATTTGTGAAATCATGTGAGCGTTTTAAAAATGTTTCTGACAAGCGATATTTTGTGGAATTGGTTTTCATTCACGGAATAGGAATGGTATCAGTGGATCTGGATTTTCTTGGTTTTGTCGTTTGTTATACTTTTGACATTGGACTTTTTGTGGAAATGATGTTTTATTTTCGTGATGTGAATGCTATGTCACGGATAAGGATCCTATGATGTGATTTACTCTGATTGTTTTATTGCTTTGTATTCGTATTGGTTTTGGATGGTGACGGGCTAGAGGCCGACTCTGTGATAGTGGGTCCCAGCTGACCTTTAGAGGTGGCGTGGTGGACGGAGTGTTGATTTGTCCGGATCGGGGTGGGAGGCGTAGAGGCCACGAGTTGGATTATACATCGAGGATCTAGAGTGCCCACTGTGGGACCCGATGGGCTAGCGTCAGGGTCGCGAGACCTTGGCGGCTCCCGACCTAGTCGTGACGGCGGCTAAGTGGGGAGAGATTTTTCAGTGTGGAATTGAGAATGGATTTTTATATTACTTGTTATTTTGGGTTTGTGATGAGGCGAAGCCCGGTATGCCAGCTCTTGGGAGGCGGTCTCTCCTGAATTTGGATTTCTTAGAAAATTGATTTGATATTGATTTGTGATGAATTTATGTTTTTGTGATGAGGGAGAGCCCATTGTACGGCTCTTAGGGAGGCGGTCTCTCACAACAATTTGGATTTTTCTTAGAAAATTGATTTGATATTGATTTGTGATGAATTTATGTTTTCGTGATGAGGCGAGCCCGGTATTTGCAAACTCTTAGGAGGCGAGTCTCTCACCATGATTTGGATTTTTCTTAGAAAAATTGAGTTTGATATTGATTTGTGATGGTTTATGTTTCAAAGTTCTTTTAAAAATGTATTTTGCTAGAATTACGGTATTTTTGGAAAGAGTTGGAAAATTATTTGAGAGGTTGGTATTTATATATTTTATATATCACATGTATTTGAATATTTGGAAATTATTAAGCCACTCTGGAGCCAGCTGAATGTCTTTATAGCTGCGAGGCAAGACCCTAGATTGCTGTTCAAGTTTAGAGCTAGATCGGGGTTAAGTCCAAGGCTGCAGTGGGTCCCATACTTTTCTTTATATTTGTTGGTATCGTGATCTTGTAGCGGTTGTACCCGCAAATTTGAGTTATTATATTTGTTGTATTTATGTATTTGAATCCTGCAGTTGGTGTAAAGTTATAAATTGTAATTTGTAACTCTGATTTGGTTTCTGAGAGGTGTCGGGGTTTCGAGTTAAAAAGGAATTTTTAAGCGATGGGTGCCACATTTACCTCGGTAGAAGGGTGGGTGTGACCCGGTAACTATTTGAACAAATGATAGATCATGCTGAATTTGTATGGCTTTTGTAGTGAAGTATGTATGTTCCGAATTTCGTATTTTCTTAATTTCAAAGGGTTTTTAAGCAACACAGCTATTTGTTGCTTAAATGAAGCAATCCAGTCTATCATCCTATTTTTTGTCTTGGTGCATAGTAATGTATGGGTGATTGGAAAAATATAAACAAAAAGTTTCAAAGATGATAATTAAGGATTGTCTTATTTTTCTTACAAATATCACAGGGTTCCAAGTATTTTTAATTACCATATGTAAATTTATTATATATATTTAAGTTGGTAATAGTTTTGCAAAACTGGATATATAACTTGTACTTAGGAAAACAATTAGCGGAAAAGCAATTTCAATTTAAACATCATAATGCTAAAAAATTAGAAGAAAGTATTAAGTCTTATAAAAGTAATACATGCCTTAATTATGGGTTATAAGAAAACAAAACAAAAATTAATTCAATTAAAAAATGTATTAATAAAAAAATAACTCGAATTTATCATTAAATATGTTAATAGGCAATGTTATATGAATAAAAAATAACCTATATAACCAAGATGGGGTAACCTCACCTCTATACCGAAGTGGTGTTCATAGACCCACTTCGGTGTTACCAAACACAAGAAACTACTGAAGTGATGTATTCCAGGTTTTCATTTCCACCCAGACACACACACGAGTGGTTCTCTGAAGTGGGGATTTCCCTCTCAACTCAAAACACATGGAAGTCAAGACTTCTAAATGAAATTCACACTTTCACTCAAGTGATGTTTTCGGACTTCCCCCACTTCGGACTCTCACTTCCTAACCAAACACACCCTAAGCTATTTGTGGGAAGCTCCAATGTGAAACCAAATTTCAACCTTTCAAATTGAGTATAAGCTTAAGAGTAGATTCAAAATATTATAACTATTTATAAATATCTCAAGGCTGATTTGGTGGACAACGTAAAAGTTATAGGATAGGATAAATTATCATATCTTACTCATATTTTTTGGTGAGCTAGCAGATAACATTATTGTGTTGACCCACTTTATCCTACCTACCACTTGATCACTAATCTTATAGAAGGTTCAAGATAGATTTAGATAAGGGAAGAATACAAAAAATTTTGGCTTGAGACAAGAAACGTGTCAAATAGGTCCAAAAAAGTTTTTTTTTAAAAAAATAAATAAATATAGCTATTATGAAGAGGAATAAAGCTTGATGTGCCTCAACGTATACTGAGAACATATATATAAGAATACAAGACTGTATATGCTTAAGAATATTCCTGGGCCTTTATATGTACAGATGGCTAAATATAATTATGCCTACCTAATACACAAGTGACCAAATATAAACATGAAAAATATAAAAGGTTATATGACAATCATAAAAGGATTGACCAAATCAAGGAGGCCAAATATAGACACCAAAATCAAGGAAACCAAATATATACACTAACATCCATCCATAATCTGAATGGGAGCGGATTGAAGATTCAGATTGGAGCGAAATTTAGAGAATAAGATATTTGGTAAACCCTTGGTTATAATATCTACAAATTGAAGGGATGAAAATCTTTTTAACAGCCTTCATATGACTCATCTCGCGAAGTATGCATGAACAAACAAACTTGTTGAAAAACAAATGCTAGGTCGGGATGTGTGAAAGTAAGATATTGAAGGACACCAACAATGCTACGATACTCTATAATATCAGATAAAAGATCACCTTCAATTAATGATAGTTTACACTTGGAACCAACAGGTGTAGAAACAGCGTTGGCCATATACATGTGACAATGGTCAAGTAATTCCCGGGCATATTTAGATTGATAAAGAAATAGGCCTAAAGAAGAACGAGTAACAGATATGGGCAAAAAAGAATGCAAGTTACCCAAATCTAAAATAGCAAATTCTTGTTGTAAATAAGCAATAATGGATGATAATAAAGATGTGGAAGAAGCCGTGAAAAATAATATTATCCACATAAAGAAGAATAACCATATCTTCACCTCGGTGAAACACAAATATGGAGTAATAAGCTCTACTATTAATAAAACCCTTGGAGCATATGAAAGAGGTAAATCGGTGGTACCAAGCACGAGGAGCTTGTTTGAGACCATATAAAGCTCGATTGAACTTACAAACATATTCTTGATGGGTAGTGTTGATGAAACCTGGAGGTTGCTTCAGAAAGATAGTTTCTGTAAGAGATCCATGGAGATATGCATTTTTGACATCTAATTGATAAATAAGCCAATTTTTTGAATGAGCATAAGAATAATACGGATAGTGGTAGGCTTTACCACAGGAATGTAGGTGTCACAGCAATCAATAACAGGTCTCTGATTGAAACCTTGAGCAACAAAGTGAGCCTTATACCTTTCTAATAAACTATCAGCTCATTGTTTAACCTTGAAAACTCAATGAAAACCAATGATATTAACATTAGGTGGCCTAGGGACTAGAGTCCACATCTGATTTCCGTCTAAGGCAGTAAGTACCAGGTCTCTGATTGAAACCTTGAGCATCAAAGTGAGCCTCATACCTATCTAATAAACTATCAACTCATTGTTTAACCTTGAAAGCCCAACAAGAACCAATGATATTAACATTAGGTGGCCTAGGGACCAGAGTCCACATCTGATTTCCGGCTAAGGTAGTAAGTGTTAGGAAATTTCATAAAATGAAGTAACACCATCAGAGGCATGCGGAAGGAAGAACAAAATTGTGATATGATCTAATTGTTTTAATGAACTGATAAGTGCTAAATAGTTCATATTTTTCATATCATTTACACTACATTTAGCATGGATTCTCACATGTTTAGCACCTAATTACTACAAAATTTCATTCTTTTGTTCACCTCAGCCTTTATTTCTATTTTAGGGGGAAAGAAGCGAATTTAGTGGCGTTTTGAAGCATAATAGGCCAAATTGCTAAATCAGAGGTTCACCATGGCTCCCAACGACCGTGGTAACATCTCACCACAGTCGTTATCTAATTTCATCACTGTCATTATCAAGCCGTGGCAGTATAGAACCACTAGAGGAAACACAAGAGCTATAATGGCCTCTCAATGGTCATTGTGAAAACTCATCACGTCCGTGATCTAGCCATACAACGCCCAATGGGCCATGCCATGATGTGACTTGGGGCCCAAGTAATAACTTATTCACTACGGTATCACAATGCCCGTAGTGAGACCGTGGCGGACTCTATCCTATAAATACTCTAGGTTTCTCAAAATTTGGGGAGATTCTTTTGCCGAATAAGTAGGGCTGCTGGAGTTCTAGAGCTCTGAGCAGCTAAAGATGAGTTTCTTCCATATTCTAGCAAATTTCGATGAGTTTCTCAAGGATTATCCAGCGATCATCATTAGAGGAGGGTGTGCGAAGGAGTTCAGTGTCATCTTGTCAATCTTAGGATCCTTTCACCTTTAACCTTGGTGGACTTGCTGGAGTGAGTTAGTTTAGGAATTCTTTAAAAGCTTATCTTTTTTTGGGTTTTATGGATCTCTCTTGCTTTGATTGATTATTTCATTATCCATAAGAACTTAATTCAAGGGGAATTGTATGTGTAGGTCCATCAATTATTGTTTATGAATCTTGATTGATAATTTAAAAAATCTTTCTAGTCTTTTGTGAATCATTGCATGTTTGCTTAAATGAAATTCTTGTTAATGTGGATGAGGAAGATATGGCTCCATATTAGGAGGCCCATGCTCTGTTAGATCTATATATGGTCTAAAAGGTTAGGTATTGCTAGGTCTCTGGATTAGGGATTGATTGCCTCTTAGGTGTAGGTTTGATTTGTCTTTTCTAGAGGAGTTCTAGTACTTAAGGCAAACATAGGAGGCTGGGGTAGGAAGAGATTCTACCTTAAGTTCCTAGTGATTTAGACCTAGTTTCCAAGAGATTGGAACTAATAGGCCTTTAAATTCCGCAGGTCCAATTTTAGAAATCAATTGTCACACTCAATGCCTACCCTAAGTAATAATCGAGATAACTATCATACAACCTCTCAACTCATTCCAATTATGCTGAACGATTCTCCAATTTTATTGTGTAATAAGTTATAGAAGTAGATTAAAGAAAGAACTTAAATGATTAGGCTATTGATTAAGTATAAAGGAAGTAATAGGATCCTCTCACCGTTATTGGGGAAATACGACCCTCGTGCTCACCCACGAGATATTACTTGATGACCTATACACTTGCGGTATCAATGGACCAATTGCAATAATATTTGTATATTTATATTTGCATAATGCACACACACCTCAAAGGTCCGTCATGAACACTTTTTTTTAGTTCAAAGGTCTAGAAAATTACCTTTGGATCTTCTAAAACTTTTTCTTTGATGTGCCAAATTGGTCCTCGGATTATCGTAGATCTTCTAGCGCCGAACAAAAGTCCCGCGCCTCTAGATCACAAGCGGGAATTGAGAAACAGTCTCATGACTCTCATCTTCTTCGCCAAATAGCTGCTAGGATAAGAGAGGAAGAGAGATTGGGGATTTTCTCACAAGAGAATCAGTTGATTTTTTTTCTAGGGTCAGAGAGGAGTCATATTTATAGAGACTTCATAAAGCATGATAAATATCATCATTGAAGTTCTATTAGAAATTTGAAACTTCATAACATGATAAACATTATCATTGAAGTTCTATTAGAAATATGAGTCCTAATGTAAGTAAAACCACTTTTGTCTTTAAGTCCTTATAATTTTGATTAATTATTTGACTCCATCGAATTTTAATCAAAATTTAGACTTAAGACAAAACCCTTGACCAATTTACAATTTCACTCATCCCATGAAATAATAAATTAACAGTTTTACCCTTACACTCAAAATGAGACTGATTCTTAATCCCTTTAAGCTTGACTCTATAGGTTCATTTCGATTAGTAATGGGAGGATACCAAAGGACGTGGGTGACACCTAGCCAGCCCCGTGGCCCCATGTTGTAGCTCAATTGAACACGAATAAGTAGATCATTATGAATCATTCCGATTATTATTACCATATATTTATAAACCCTTCGTTGTTATATCCCAACTGAGTAAGAGCCATGATAATTGTCAAACTCACAGAACTCGATCATATACAAATAACTATAGTAGATTAAGATTACCAAACTATCCTTCGTATGCCACAAGATTAGTTTGATTTGCGTAGACAAGGTTTTCTAATCTCACATATTTATAATCACATAGGATACTAACTCGTTTACTTCTGAGAGAATGAATTCCTTCTTGATGATCACTGATTACTACTACTTGCCTGACATAACCGCACTTCGAGGTTGGCCCTACCAAAAGGTAAACTGAGCCTAATGACTTTAATAACAGATTAGACGTCACAAGCACATTGTGATCATGGTACCTCAAGTCTAAGGTTCATTTATATGATCATAACCAACAATCCCAATTATTGACCTTCAAAGAATAAAACCCATGTGATTGGATTGTCACGAGTCATATTCGAATACACAAATTCCAGTGATATATTTATGGCATATGCTCCCACTATTCTATGGTATTTAACTAGCACTCTTTGTCAAAGTGTATGTCATAC
Organism: Dioscorea cayenensis subsp. rotundata; assembly: GCF_009730915.1. NCBI lineage: Eukaryota > Viridiplantae > Streptophyta > Magnoliopsida > Dioscoreales > Dioscoreaceae > Dioscorea > Dioscorea cayenensis. The sequence continues at coordinate 28,062,355 of NC_052479.1, read as the reverse complement.
AAATCCTTATGAATTTTTAATGCCCAATTAAAAATTCTCTGATTTATGAACTATTTAAGTGTATAAGTACTAAACTCTTATGGTGCCCTCCTCTTTATCTGATACAGAGTAGAAGGTTTAACTTAATACACATGGACTATGATGTTTAAAACTAAAAAATTCCATCACAAGATTTGTATAAACAGTAAAATAAATGTCTATTAATAATAATAAGAATGTATAATATAAGTGAAATGCCCTAATATAAGTATTCTCGTTAGCATTTGAGGGCATAATCCTAACAGTAAGCTCCTCCTGCATAGCTGCTAGCCAATATAGATCCTGACATGCTTCACGTACAGACTTAGATTCCTGAGGAAGAGCATTAGAAACAATGCCATGTAAAGAAAAAATAACTTTAGGTTTCCTAGATCCATCTTGAGTTTGTGTAACCATAGGATGATGTATGGATAAGGATTGGCCTTGAGCCTTGTAAAGAAAAAATAACTTTAGGTTTCCTGGTTCCATCTTGAGTTTGTGTAACCATAGGATGATGTATGGATAAGGATTGGTCTTGAGATGAGGATTGAGTATTAGTTGTTTGTATCATGTGTAAAGAATTATGATTAGATTAGGCACATGAGCAGGAGGAGGTGGTGAGGTTTGTGGGTTCATCATCAGCTGAGGGACAAATGTTCAGACTTGCTGTTGTGGTACCTTTAGAAGGTAAACTCATGATAGAAAAAGGGCAATATCGAATAACAGAAGGAGTAAAATCTTATGGATTTGTACGAAAAAGGAGTATAGGGAAGCTTCGCAGAAGACAAAGGTGATGGAGAATGAGCCAAGGGAAAATGGTTCTCATCGAAAACCAAATAATGGGATACAATAACTTTGTGAGAATGCAGATCATAACACCTGTATCCTTTGTGATGTTGTTTATATAACAAGAAGACACATAAAGTGGATCGAGGAGATAATTTATGTGGATCTTGAGAGAGGATGTTAGGATAACAAGCTCAACAAAATACACGAAGATGATTATAGGAAGGTGGTTTATGGTATAGAGTTTCATAATTGAGTAAAGGACTTTGCAAGAGATTAAGAATATGGCTAGTTGTGAGGAGTGCTTCCACCAAAAAAGAAGTAGGCTTAGGGGTTTGTATTAGGAAAGTACGAATCATATTTCCAATGGTATGATTAACACGTTCAGCTTTTCCATTATGTTGTGAAGTGTATGGACAAGAAAAATGAAAATGAATACCATTAGTTTAAAAAAAATCCCAAAAAGAGGAATTAGAATATTAGGTACCATTGTCACATTGAAACATTTTGATGGTGGCATGAAATTGATTTTTAATGAGAGCATGAAAATGGATAAAATTGGTGAAAGCCTCATGTTTGTGTTTGAGAGAATATACCCAAGAATAATGAGAAAATCATCCAAAAAAGTGAGAAAATAATGATAACCACTATGTGAAGAAACAGATGAAACCCAAATATCAGAGTGTATTAATTCAAAATAAGAAGAAGTGTGAAACTTAAATTGATGAAATGGAAGGCTAACATGCTTTCCTAATTGGCATGCATGACAAACACATGTATTTGAATTCTCAAATTTATTACAAGAAATCAAAGTGCTTTGAAAAATATGAGAAAGCACTCTAGAATTTGCTTGTCCTAAATGACGATGCCAAGTGGAACCAGTGACACATTCAGCAACAAGACCAAATGCGTTTGGTTGGTTGATGGAATTACGGAGAGGGTATAGCCATCTTGGCTAGAGGAGCTGAGAATTTTGTGCCCCGTTTTCAGGTCCATAACACAAAAAACAAAAGGAGTAAATTCCACAAGACATATATTATTAGTAGTAAGTTTTTGAATAGAAACTAGATTTTTAGTGAGAGCAAGAGAAACAAGTACGCCATTTAAAACAAGATATGAGAATCAATTGGAATAATAGAAGACCCAAAGAATATAATCTATAACTCAACACCATTTCCAACACAAATCATGTTAGGACCATAGTATGGCAAAAGATAGCAAAGCTTACCAGGATCATTGGTCATATGAGTGGAAGTGCCAGAATAAAAAACCCCACTGTCAGTGCTAGTTTCATTAGTAGAGAATATAGTGAATGCCTGTGGATTAGCATCAACTTTTGGGACTGAGAGACAAAGTCGAGACACATGTCCAAAACCTTCACAGGGGTAACAATGAACGTGATATTGAAAATGTTGAGCTCTCACAGTATTTGAAGTAGAAGGCGGAGGGCCAAGAATGCCTAAAGAAGACAAACTTGGAGAAGTATTATTAGTCCTTGGTCTAATGGGTTGAAAACTACCACGTCAACCTCTATGGTAAACTCAGCCACCGTGTCCACCTCGATTGACAATACGCCCACCACCTTTAGGGAGAGATCGAGTTTGAGAAAGAAAGGCTTGTTGAGAAGCAAAGGGAGAAGATTGTTATTTTTGAAGTTTGGATTCTTGCATAAGTAACAGAGACTTGCATTCCTCAAAAGTGGGTAATGGTCATCGAATAATAAGGACAAATGTGATAGGATTATATTTTGAGCCAAGATCCATGACATTTTGAATGACAACATCAAGATTGGAAACATTATCTCCAAGAGCAGTATGACAATCAAACAACTCTTTGAGCTTATTAAGAAAAGCATTCATGGATAAAGTCTATTTTTTCTAAATGATAGAACTCTTGACGAAGAGACACAATGTGAGACTCAACATGGTCTCTAAATAACTTTTTGATTTTCAACCAAGCATTTTGAGCAGTAAGAGGCTTATGAGGAGTAATAATGGATCTTAAAATATCATGAGAAATAGTGGACTGAATCCAAGAAAGATCAAGATTATTAATATGCAATTGTTGAGCATACCTTGGATCATCAATGGAAGAAGGAGTGACTGAATCATCGACATATTCATAGACTTGATGACCTTTCAAGACAGGAATCAATAGTTCTCACCAAACTAAATAATTAGAAAAGTTGAGTGTTTCTGGAATATGTTGACGAATATTGGACAAAGAGAATGCAGGATAAGGAAAAGACAGCATAGCTCTTGTAGACATAGAAGTAATGCCAGAGGGTGAAGGAGAATTAGTAGTCAACATTGGAAAGGAGAGAGGACAAGAAAACCAAGAAAGCAAAAAAAAAAAAAAATTTAGAAACCAGGCTCTGGTAATGATAGACTCTATTAGTAGGGTTAAGTCTTTTCATAAACAGACACCTGCAAAGGAGAGTAGCGAGAACGAGTTATTAAAGTTACAAAGAATGCAGTATAGTGATATACAAAAGAAAAATTGGCTAAAACACTAAGCTACAAGTTTTCGTAGAATCTCTGGACTAGGCGCTCCCCGGCAACGGCGCTAAAAACTTGACAGATTCAAGAGTGTGGGTGTAAATAAACAAAGTTAAGTCTGTGAATGCCGCAAGTGCACGGGTCGTTAAGTAATACCTCGTGGGTGAGCATGAGGGTTATATTCCTCTAGAAATGGTGCGAAGCCCCTATTACTTATTTTTCACTTAATCAATAGTCTAAACGTCTACTGTGTTTTTAAGTCTACTTCAACAAATTTATTAAAATAATACAATTGAGGATCGTTAAGTATAATTGGAAGGAGTTGGGTAATTGTATGACAGTTTTCTTAACTATTAATTATGATATGCGTTGAGTTATGATAATCGTGTTCTAATATTGAACTAGGGGAGTTCACAAGCCTACTGGTCACAATCTCTTGACAATCAGGTCTAAATCACTAGGAACTTAAGATGGAATCTTTTCATATCCTAGCCTTCTATGTTTGCCTTAAGTTCAAAAATTCTTTTAGAAAGGACAAATCAAACTCTAAGCCTATGGGGTGATCAAACCCTAATCCAGAAACCTAGCTATGCCTAATATTATAGCGCATGTATAGATCTAACAAGGCATGTGTGTTCTAATGCTGGGGCATATCTTCCTCATCATATCAACATAATAAGCATTCAATCAACATGCAATGAATCACAAAGTACTATAGATATTTATTAAAATTATCAATTAAAGTTCACAAGTAGTAATCAAAATACGTAGATATATAATTCCCCCAATTTGGGGTCCTATGGATCAAGAATAGAGATATAAATAAAGATAAATCTACATAAACAAATAATAAAGAATTAAAAACTCCTAGACTAACTCCCTCCAATAGATCTCCAAAGGTTGAGGTTGAGAGAATTCCAAGATCATCAAGACGGCGCCGAATATCTTTTGTGCGCCCTCCATTATTGATGCACGTTAAATCTCACTTGGAAAACTTTCCAGAATTTGCTAAAAGCTTGATGAAACTTGACTCCAGCGGCTCAGATCTCCAAAACGCCAGCAGCTCTACCCAATTCGGCAAAAGAACCTCCCTAGATCAGAAAACTCTAGGGTATTTATAATATCGGGTCCACCACAACTTCACCATGGGCGTTGTGATGCTCGCGGTGACTAAGTTATTGCTTGGGCTCAAATTTGCGTCTTGGCACAGCTTCTTTGGGCGTTGTGTGGATGGATCGCGGTCGTGATGGTTTCATAACGGCCGTAGTGGGATATCACCACGCCCGTTGTGAGGCGTGGTGGAGCTTTAATTCAGCAACTTAGTCTATTTTGCTTCAAAACACCCCCGTATTCACTTCTTTGACCCTAAAACAGAATAAAAGCTCATGGTGAACAAAAGAATGAAATAATGTACTAGTTTGGTGTTAAACATGTCAATTCTTATGCTAAATGCAGTATAAATAATATGGAAAATATGTACTCTAAAGCACTCGTCAGATACTATGAAGAGGAATATGGCTCGATGAGCCTCAATGTATATTTAGAAAAAATATATAAGATCACAAGATTGCATATGCCTAAAAATATTCCTAAGCCTTTATATGTACAGATGGCTAAATATAATTATGCATACTTAATACACAAATAACCAAATATAAACATGACAAATATAAAAGATTACATGACAATCATAAAAGATTGACCAAAATCAAGGAGGCCAAATATAGAAACCAAAATCAAGGAAACCAAATATAGACACTAACATATTGCAAACCATAATTTTGTTTATTTACATACAATTCATATTATATTTTATCATTCTTTGGTTCACTCCGGATAACAAAATACTATTTTATCTAATGTATATGAAGAGAGAGTATGAGTTTATTGTGCCCATATATTTTCATACTCATATTTAGTCCTCATATTCTATCCACTCTTATCCCAGCTAGTTCACAAGATGGGCCATATATTATTAATATAATTATGTAATTATATAATTATATTATATTAAAAAATTATTATTTTATTTGTATCATTGATTTTTTTTTAAAAACTAAGTTATAATTGAACTTTATGTTTAAAATTAAATCCATGGGGATTTTCATAATTAAAAATAAATGGGCTTGATTTAATTTTACACTAAATTGAGCTCAAGTCGCGTTTTCGAACTAAAAATCAAGCTGGCCTCCAAGAATCCTTTTTAAGCTAATCAAAAACTTGTGCTGGGTATTAAGTAATTTTACCCTTTAATCATCACTCATCATCATCATCATCATCTATATATATATATATATAACATTTCATTTTAATAATTTTAATAATTTTAATAAAATTAATGCTAATCATTTGAATGTTTAGATAATTTTAAATAAATATGTTTAAAATCTTAATTTTTATACATTAATGGTCTATTTGACCTCCAAAAATAATTTTCATAATCCCATAAACCAAATAAAATTGCTTTTGCTTTCCTCCAATATAACAATGTAATGGTTCCTTTTTCAGTTTGGAGCAAACATTTTAATATTAATAAAATTGAATATTTTAAAACCGAAATTTTATGTTTTAATTAATAATAGATCAATATTAAAAATCAAATAGTAAGCTTATGCACTTGAATAATATGATTTTTATTTTTCAGGATAAATTTCTAGTGTTTGTTTTGATGATGTGGATTACTCATCAATTAAACACTCTCAAATTGTGAATTATTATATTTTAAAAATATATATAAAAATAAGACTTCCCCTCAATTATTTTTAAACTATTCTTTTTAAAAATTGAACAAATTTCGTTAAAGATGTGCATAGATCTGTAATATATATATATATATATATATTGATTTATTACGAAAAAAAACCAAATTTAGGTTTTTTCAACTTACGTGGACCCCTGTGAGGACTAGAATTGCAAGCCATGCATGACTTTTGATCGGACGGCACCGGAGGTTGGACGATCAACGTCAACACTCGTCAATGGCGCGTGGGCGCGCCGCCACCGGCATTACCTGCGATTATGCCACGTGTCATGTGTATCAATTGCACGGTTTACTTTGAAATTTCCCATTGTCAAGGCGGTGCATTATCGTATAGATATTAATATATTTTACCATTTATAATTATAAATAATCTTAAACTAAATTTAATTTCAAGGGTTGGCTTTGATTGTTTTTTTTTTTTTTCTAATATATATATATATATATAATTGAAAATATCTCACCTATGTTTTTTTTACAATAGTAATGAGTGCCGCCAAAAAAATAGATAGGTACAGGATGCACCAGATTTAATGACTCCTAAAAATTAATTTTATAAGACAAGCTAACACAGTGGCAAAATGACAAACTACCACAAGCATTTAAGGTGATATATTATGGACATAATTTCACAATGGTGGATTCTATGTCATGCAACCTGGAGGGATGAATAATGTGTATGGCTTCTCCCATAAGAGACACAATATATAGTGAATGAATAATATTACATGGTATTGCTACAATATTATATGGTATTGCTACAATATTATATAGTGTTTGTATAGTACTACACAATACCAAGGCCAAAGGGTTTCAATCCCTAGGTTGCCCATTCACTATTCTAATGAGATGCCACTGATATACCAGTGGTTCTCCTCAACAAGGTTTTTAGACAAAGATTGATTTATTTACTGTTAATTCATAATAAACTATCATGGATATATCAATGACCACAACCCACAATGGTAAATCTCCCTTGCCTTGCAACTCTGCAGGGGTGAAAAATACGACTCCTCTCATAAGGGGGACCCTGTGAACAATGGATAAATAGTACTCATATAGTGTTTCTACACCTCTCTATAGTATGTTTACATACTGTGGTACAAGAGATTTGACCTTACACCACTCACCCACAACTAATTCTCTTCGACATATTCTAGTCCTCATAATAATAATAATAATAATAAAGAAAAACATGCTAATATTCCCAGAGTTATAGCAAAATGTACACACATGTGAACTAAAATTATTTGGTTCTTTGAGATATACCAAAGTCTAAGAGTTGTGAATGTGCCACACACACACACAATATATATATATATATATATATATTTAGATGTCGTATGTTTAGTGCATTTTGCTACGACATACATAGACCTTTTCAAGGATTGGGCTACCCACCCAAGCCCGAAGGTCGGCCTGAAAATTAGGAGGGTTTGGATAAATATACAAGGCTCGATGACAGAGCCTTAGACAAAATATAGAGCCCATTATAAAAAAAAAGGCGAGGTTTGGGTTTTACTGTTAAAGCTCGGGCCAGCCTGAAGTATATAATATATTTATAAATTAGTTTTGTATACATATATATATATATATATATTGTTGAAAGATAGCAAGATGAAGTAAGCACACCGTACACCTTGAGGTCTGGGTGGCTTTGTATATATAGCCGGGTAAAGCAGGAATTTAGGCAGTTACAGGATCCTCAATTATAGCTAGGCAATTAGAGGAGCTAAACTAGGAGCTAAACTAGGCAATTTACAACTTGTACATAGCTGTGCAATCTTATCTCTAATACCCGCCCGCAATCATATCGGGAGGATTCTAGACGCAAAGACTGGACCGAAACTCATTGAACAACTGTACAGGTAGGCCTTTAGTTATGATGTCCGTGAACTGATGAGAGGAAGGCAAGTGAAGAACTCGAACATGCCCAAGAGATACTTTCTCACGGACAAAGTGGATGTCGATCTCAATATGCTTCGTGCGTCGATAATGGACCAGATTGGACGACATATAGACGGCGCTAACATTGTCACAATAGACCACAGTTGCCGAAGCAATAGAGATGTGCAGATCCTTGAGAAGCTAGCGAATAAAACAACACTCAGCAACTATATGCGCAACAACATGGTACTCGGCCTCCACGCTAGAGCGGGACATAGTCATCTGGCGCTTGGAGGATCAGAAAATGAGGTTGTCACCAAGGTAGACATAGTAGCCGGAGGTGGAATAGTGGGAGTCGAGATAGCCGGCCTAGTCGGCGTCGGAGTAGGCCGTAATGGAAGTCGGCTGGGCGGTCGCAATGTGGAGACCAACTTCGAGCGTACCCTTCACGTATCTTAATATGCATTTGATGAGCCCGAGATGGGGTTCGCACGGATCGTGCATGAAAAGGCAAATTTACTGGACTACGTATGCCAAATCAGGCCGAGTAAGGGTCAGGTACTGTAGAGCGCTCCCTAGGCTCCAGTACTCAGATAGATCGGTGACTGCAACATCTTCGAGAGCGGAGATCTTGGGTCGAGTGTCTACTAGTGTCGTGGTGGAGTGACACTCGGCCATGCCGGCACGTTGAAGGAGGTCCATAGCGGAGATCTTGAAGGAGGTCCACACTCGGCCATGTCGCTGCGAGAGGAAAAGGCCGGCGGGGAGCGCGTAATCGAGATTCCGAGGAAGAAATGTAAGGCGCCCAAGTCCGTCATGGCGGACTCCAAGTGAACATGCCCAATGAGTCGTTGAAGTAACGTACTTGAAGAAGCGGCAAGCACGATGTCATCGACGTAGAGTATTAAGTAGGCCATGTGGTCGCCATCTTTGTAAACAAAGAAAGACTTGTCGGAGGTGGAGGCGACGAAGCCTAGGCATCTGATGTACGTGGAGAACCGGTGGTACAATGCACGGGGCGCTTGCTAAGGCCGTAGAGCCACTTCTGAAGAAGACACACATGGTCGGGGTGCGTAGGGTCGATTGGATGGCTGCTGGCAGTACACCATTTTTGCAAGGGTGCCGTGGGGGAAGGCATTCTTGACATTGAGCTGATGTATGGGACAGGAGAGGGAAGTAGCAATGCTGAGTCACTGAGAGGAATGTCTCGTCGTAATTGATGCCGTGTCACTGGGAGTAGCCTCGTACAACCCAGCGCATCTTGTCGCGGGCAAGCGTGCCATTAGAGTGGAACTTGTGCTTGAAGATCCACTTGCTAGTCACAATGTTGGCACTAGACGGACGTGGAATGAGACACCAAGTGTTGTTGTCGAGTAACGCTTTGTACTCGTTGAAAATAGCTGTTCGCCAATGGGGATCCATGAGGGCACTGCGGTAGTTTATCTGAATGGTGGAGACCGAGAAGTGCACAGCGAAGAGGTTTAGTCGAGTGACGGGCTTGACGATGTCGGAAGCAGCCAGGGTGACCATCGGATGTGGTTTGGGGCTGAGCAGGGAGCTGGGTGCGTGCGAGAGCGGGTGGCTGGTTAGGTAGAGGTGGAGGCACTGCGGCTGGTGTCGGAGGGATCGTAGCCAGTGAGGGCCGCATGTGCTCAACAGCACTGGGCGATGAAGCATGCATGGGCGGTGGACGAGAGCGTACTATATCACGGGTTGATGGAGCTATCCTGCAAGGCGGCGTCGTGGTTGTAGTGTGTCGCGCTGGCATGACGAGGTCATTGTCAAGAAGAAAATCCAGCGAGGCCAGAGCGGTGGTGCTGGAGGGCATTTCATGGGTAGCGAAGGGAAATGAATCTTCATCGAAGACAATGTGGTGGGAGATAATAAGACGTTTCATGGCCATGTCTATGCAGCGGTACCCTTTGTGTGAAACCGGATAGCCGAGGAAGACACATGCAGCAGAACGGGGAGGGAGTTTGTGCGGGGTGGTGGTGGCGATGTTTGGATAACAAAGGCAACCGAATACTCAGAGATGATTGTAGATTGGAGGAGTGTGATGAAGTAATTCGAAGGGTGTGGAGTTAGCAATGGTAGAGGAGGATCGACGATTAAGGAGGCGTGTGGCGGTTGAGAGTGTTTCGGCCTAATATGGAGATGGCATGTGGGTATGGATGAGCAGAGTACGTACCACAATATGCAAAGTGCGAATGACACGCTCAGCTTTACCATTCTGCAGCGAAGTATAGGGGCAGGAAAGACGTAACAAGATGCCACGAGATGTGAGGAACTGAGAAAATGCGTGATTCACGAACTCGGTGCCATTGTCCGCCTGAATAGTTTTAAGAGGCAGACCGAATTGTGTGTGAACATAGTTAGAAAAATTGACGATGTGCATAAAAACTTTGGATTTCTGTTTGAGAGGAAAAGTCTAACTAAAATGAGTGAAATCGTCGAGAATGACCAAATAATATAAAGAACCCGAAATACTAGTAACAGATGAAGTCCACATGTCACATTGAACTAATTCAAAAGGCGTTGAAGTGCGTGAAATTGAATGAGGAAATGGTAGGCGCACATGTTTACCAAACTGATAGGAGTGGCAAAGCGCGTGGGTGACTTTATAATATGTAATAGAAGAGGATTTATTGAGTGTGTCGAGGACGGTTGAAATGGGGTGACCAAGTCTCTGATGCCCAAGAGTGGACGAAGTGACGAGGTGGGTGTGTACAGCAGTGGTGGCGGCGGCTGGGGTCAGGATGTAGAGGTCACCGATACTATTGCAACATGTGATCACGCGCAGCATCCGGAGGTCCTTGACAAAGAAACCCTAAGCGTTAAATTCTATGGAGCAATTATTGTTACGCGTAAATTGTCGAACAGAAAGAAGGTTGTGAACTAGGGACGGAACAATAAGGACATTGTGTAGAACTAAATCTGATGCATGCGTGCAAAGAAGGGAATGACCACGGGAAGTAATGGGAATAGTGGATCCGTTGCCGACAGTAAGGGGGAAGGCAAGAAAAGAGCAAACTATCATTGGACGCCATGTGAGAGGTGGCACCAGTATCCATAATCCAGTTGCCAGGACTTTGAAGGGCCATCTGGTTCATGGCAGCGATGAGGCCGTCATGGTCCCAAGACGGTGCAATCGGTGGGGACACCTATGAGTGAGCAAATACCGTTTGCGCTTGGGGGTGCGGGCCGAGTGCCGGGGGATGCCACTACGACATGCCTTGGAGCGCGGGCCATGGGTTGATGCAGAACCATTTGCTTGGGGCGCGGGCCATGACAGGAGGTTGAGGACGAGCTGCGGTTTAGAGTCACTGTGGCCGACGTCGCGGAGGAAGTCAGCTAGTATTTTGACGTGCTGACAGTACTCTGAGATGGGTAGATCACCTTGGACAATCGAGTGAAACTGGTTGCTGAGGAAGATCGCTCGGGATTCCTTGTTGTCGTGGAATAAGGCCTCGATGGCGACATAAAGGGAGCAAGCATCCTGGCAGGGTTCCATGACGAGGTTGAGGACATCGTCACCAACAAAGCCAAACAGTCAACTGAGAACGGAGCAATCGGCCTGCACCCATGACGCATCGTCCAAGCGTGCTGGAGCGGAGCCGTCGATGTGATTCATGAGCCCAAACTTGCCGCACAAGGACATGAAGAAAGAAGACCACTTGGTGAAGTTGGGATTCCGGAGCTCGAGGGTGACAAGGACGTGGGACTTGACGGCGACAGTGCTGTAAGGGTGGACGAAGACTGGTGGTGCGGCGTTGACGAAAGTGGCCGCGGCCTCGGTCGGACCGTTGATAGCTATCAGTATGGATGAGTGTCAGGGGGAAGGGGGGGAAGATGAGGTTTGGAGTAGGGTAGCAGAAGGAAGGAAGGATTAGGATACAATCCTGTCTAATACCATGTATAAAGATAGCAAGATGAAGTAAGCACACCGCACACTTTGAGGTCGGGTTGGCTTTGTATATACAGCCGGGTAAAGGCCGGAATTTAGGCAGTTACAGATCCTCAATTAGAGCTAGACAATTGGAGGAGCTAAACTGGGAGCTAAACTAGGCAATTTACAACCTGTACATAGCTGTTCAACCTTATCTCTAGTACATATAACTTAGATATTAATAAAATCAAATATTCATATATTGTATGTGTGTATATTTAAGGCATGTACTACTATTTTGGATTGATTAAATGTGAATAGATGGTCTACTTGGTCTCATTATTGACTATTGTTGATTGCCATTGGTTATAATGGTTTGAATTTTAGATGTTGTGACTGAATAAAGATGTACATTTGGTATTTTATTTTTAATAGGTTTTGTAGAATAATATTTGATAGTGCTATGAGATTAATATTATTGTTAACCTTTTTTATAACTTATTTATTATTTAATGAAAAAACTTATTTGGGTTGATTTGGGTGGCCCTTTATTAAAGGTCATAAAATTCGGGCTGGTTCTGGCAATTAAGGCCCGTATTATTAGGCCGGGCCGGGCTTGGGTAAGCTTAAATTTTATTAATTATAGGACTGGCCTGGCCCAAACCTGGCCCAGCTCGGCCCATGGACAGTTCTAGACATACACATATACTTTGCTAGATAATAATCAAATAAAACATCTTTGAAAGTAAATTTTAATATAACTCCTGAAGTTCACCAAATCACATTAGTATTGGCTCACAAAATCTAATTGATATTTTGCAACCTGTAACTGAATTTTATCAAATGATAATAAACAAAAACAACTTAGGGTCGTTTTGCATCATTTTTTTTTGTTTGTTTTTGTTTTATTTTTTGCTTTGTTGCTAGTTTTTTGTTGTCAATTTTTTGAAAACAAAAGCATGTTTGGATACACTAATTGTTGTGTATTTTAAGAAGCAGAAAACACAAAACACATATAGTTGGCATAAAATTATTACGATGTTGTATTTATCATTTTTTTTTCTCAAATTCTTATTTTTTTAAATTTATTTTTCATATTAGTTTACTTGATTGTATTATTTAATAAAAAATATGAATTTAAAAAAGATGATAAAAAAGGCCTCATATTAATTTTGTGCCAACAAATTAAAACTAAAAAAAATTAATGATATCTTAAATTGGACCCATCAAATTTAAAAAAAAAATAAAGTAGGGGAATTATAGAGATATAGCCATAAATGTTTTTTGCTATATATATGTATAGAATATGTTATATCCTAGTTTATAAAACAAAGGTCAAACAATAATTTTCATAAATACTTTCTAAAAATATATTTTTTTTATACTGCATTAACTAATTTGTAAAATATCAACATGCCAAATAATGCATTTTATAAATATTTTTTTAACTATTGGTATCAATTTGTAAAAAAAATATTTTTAAAAATAAAAGTAAAAAACAAAATAAAAATAAAAACCAAAAGGAGAGAGAGAGAGAGAGTAGAAGAGTAGAAGAGGAGGGGTTTCCATAGAGGGAGGAGGAGTTTTGTAAATGTTTTCAAAAAAGTTGAAAACATAAAATTGTTGTTTCCTATATTTTAAGAATCATGAGGATTGTTGCAAAAATTTTTGAAAATAAAAATAAGGTGTTAAACATGTTTTTATTAGTTTTATTTTCAAAACATGAAATTATAAACAAAAACAAGAATTGACAACAATGCAGAACGACTCCTTAGTTATTCAACATAATTTATTTAAAATTAAATTTTTATAGATTTGAGTGTAAATTATTTACAATTTTAAATCTCAATAAAATTTGTTCATGGTTATTCATTTTAGATCATTACGAGTCAATTTGAGCAACTAGTTAGTTATATTCATTTATTACCAATTAGAGTCTCCTTGTTAATTAGACGCACCGGTAATTTAATTTTCTTCCTCACCTCTTCATATTTTTTCATTACTTGGTCAGTTGAGCTCTTGACTAGTTATATTAATTTTTTACCAATTCCCTTAGAGGCACCTTGTTGGACTAACAAGCTTAGATTTCTTCGGTAGTTGTTCATATCATTTCTTACTAGTTCAGTTAGAGCCACTATTTATTCGTCACCAGTTCAGTTACACCCACTAACTTATACTTCCATGTTTTTGTTCAATATTTACTGGTTTAGTTAGAGAAGATAGCTGGACAACCATCTTTTCTTATACTTTTCAAGATGTTAAAACTTAAAAATATTGCTCATACTTTTTCCTTATTTGTTCATACACTGAAAAAAAACATAAGCGTTAAAATATAATTTTTCCAACAGAATTTTTTTCATCAATGAAAGTCAATAGACGGATTTTATAATAGAATTTCAATGGAAAAGATTTGGCATATTAGAACATATTAGTGATGAAATTTTGAAGTATCACCAATGGAATTATAGAGTATTAGCAACGGATTTTTTTCACTATCACCAACTAAGTTGCGATCATCAACAATGGACATTATATACTAGGAGTAATTTTTTCAAAGGTCACTCAACTTTGCATTTGTTTCATTTCGGTAACCCAACTTCAATTTGCATCAAAAAGGTTACTCATCTTTAATTTTGTTTTTCCGGCAGGTCACCCGCGAGTAACCTGATTCATCTATCTGACGTGGCTGCTGGAAAAACACAGTCAGCCAATATTGGACACCTCATCATCTTATGTTTAGAGTCCAACTCAGCCGATTTTGCCACATAGATTAAGTGATGCCACATCAGTGTATTATTATAATCAGGTTTTCCTCCTTTCCCCTTTTACTAACCCTCATTTCAGAATCCTAATTCCTCAAATTCCTTTTCTCTTCTTCTCTTTTCCCGTCGGCGCTTGGTAAGGCAACGATCTTTCTTCACTCATCCTTTTCTTCTCCAACTTTTTCTTCCCATTTGAAAGCTTCTCCCGTCCCTTTGGCTCTTGGTAAGGCAACGATCGGACGGTCGAGATCCGGATCATCCTCAAACCGAATCCGGAACTCTTTTTTTCACTGAGATTTAGGGTTTCCAATCGGTGGTCGATCCGGAACTCTTTTATTTCTTCCCCCATCCTCATCTTCTTCAACTTTTTCTTCCTATTTGAAAGTAATGGTCTTTCTGTCTTAGTTTTTACAGTGAGCAAGGCAAGGATCCAGTCAAATCCCTTCAGATCGGTGCTCAATGTCGATCAACTGGGAGGTTAGACCACATGGAGGAGAAGTCCCGGAATATTGTGAGTTTTTCTCTCTTTGTTTTTGTGTGTTTGTTTTAAGATGTGGTTTGAACTTGTGGGTGAAAGTGGTTTTTTTTACTCCCTTCCTTCTTGTAGGCTATCACTATGTGAAAAAGAATTGTTTTTTTATGATGGTTGCTTTGCAAAATTTTTTAATTATTTCTTTCAAATGAGAGTTACATGAGAATAGAGATGATGATCTTGAGTTCTGGGTGCATGATTTACAATCATTTCACTTTTAATTCTTATTTTTATTTTTAATTTTAAGACTCTTTTGTTTTCTTATCACAAAGGAAAGAAAAGGGAAGGTCTATATTTTTGGTTCTGCAATGTATGGTGGTGTAAAGAAAGTGTAGATTTTTTCTAATTAAAGTTTGGTATGATTTGTAGTTTATTCTTTGGGATGCAAACAAATCCTTTTTTTTCAATTTGTCTACCATTTTTAATATCACCTTTTTTCCTCCAATGTAACATTGATGCTTTGTAGGAATAGTTTCATTGAAATGGCTTTTTGTTACTTTCTGTGGATGACTCTGTTTTTTGTGATGGAAATTGTCCACTTTGTTTGTTTCTCCAATTTGTGATATAATTAGTTTTGTGGGTTGTTGATGATTTATTCTCACTTTTGTTGCTTATGCATTTATGTGTAATTCATTTAATTCTTACCCTTGTTGTGGATGTATTTATTTTTGTTTTAGTATTTTTTTTTACAGTAATTTCTCATAAGTGATTTAATATTTCTTCTTTATTGCTTTAACGTACTCCTCGAATGTGTTGGGAATCACCCCCTCCCATTTGTGGCTTAAGAGCAACATGGGCTACGGGGTAATGAGGCTTTTGAGCCGTAAACCCTGTCCCCAAACCGATCGGCCACCGAATGGATTGCGGTGATTCCCAATATATTCAACATATGCTTGGTGGTAAAATAATGTAGTCCATTTGATTTATTTATTTTTTTTTTATCTTTTTCATATGAACATGGCATTTAATTTATTTTTATAATTGCCTAATGTGTAATTGGAGTGATTGTATAATTGTAGATTTATGCATAGTCATTGTTGATTATTCATTTATGTAGTCCTTGATGCTTTCTTGAAATGGCTTTTTGTTAGTTTGTGTGGATGACTCTGTGTAATTCATTTAATTCTTACCCTTGTTGTGGATGTATTTATTTTTGTTTTAGTATTTTTTTTTTACAGTAATTGCTCATAAGTGACTTAATATTTCTTCTTTATTGCTTTAACGTACTCCTCGAATGTGTTGGGAATCACCCCCTCCCATTTGTGGCTTAAGAGCAACATGGGCTACGGGGTAATGAGGCTTTTGAGCCCTAAACCCTGTCCCCAAACCGATCGGCCAGCGAATGGATTGCGGTGATTCCCAATATATTCAACATATGCTTGGTGGGAAAATAATGTAGTCCATTTGATTTTTTATTTTTATTTTTATTTTTATTTTATTTTTTATCTTTTTCATATGAACATGGCATTTAATTTATTTTTATAATTTCCTAATGTGTAATTGGAGTGATTTTATAATTGTAGATTTATGCATAGTCTTTGTTGATTATTCATTTATATAGTCCTTGATGCTTTCTTGAAATGGCTTTTTGTTAGTTTGTGTGGATGACTCTGTGTAATTCATTTAATTCTTACCCTTGTTGTGGATGTATTTATTTTTGTTTTAGTGTTTTTTTTTACAGTAATTTCTCATAAGTGATTTAATATTTCTTCTTTATTGCTTTAACGTACTCCTCGAATGTGTTGGGAATCACCCCCTCCCATTTGTGGCTTAAGAGCAACATGGGCTACGGGGTAATGAGGATTTTGAGCCCTAAACCCTGTCCCCAAACCGATCGGCCACCGAATGGATTGCAGTGATTCCCAATATATTCAACATATGCTTGGTGGGAAAATAATGTAGTCCATTTGATTTATTTATTTTTTTATCTTTTTCATATAAACATGGCATTTAATTTATTTTTTAATTCTAGTTGTAGTTTAATTTTTGCATAATGTTCTTGCTTTTGGGTTCCTTCTTGTTAAATGGATGATGGAAACCACTTATTGGTAAGGATTTCTAATTAGGATGATGGACCTTAGCATTTAGATTAAAGCTTATATGATGTCATGCAGAGGGCAAGAACTTAAGCCCTCTTTCTTGGATTCAATTTCAGTACCAGATGCAGACTTATTCACAATTCGTATGCACCACATGGTCAATGGGGTAGACAAGCTAGCAGGTTATGTAGATTTTGTGTGTGCAGACCAAATATCAAGGATTGAACTATTGAGTATGGCTAAGGAGTTTGAAATAGATGTGGATAGGTGCACCATATGGTGGTTGGATGCTACCAGTCAACCTGGGTTCTATAGAGAGGTAATAACAGACTTAGATGCACTTGGAATGGCCATGGTTGTAGATTCCAATAGAGAGGTTTGTGTCTGCATAGATGTAAATGATCAAGGGTGGAAAGCTAGTGGGAGTTTGAATGCTACTAGTGTTAATGAAGATGATGATGCTGAAGAGGAAGAAAATGACCCTGAGGAAGAAGACTTAGAGCAGAATTTGGTAGATGATAAAGTTAGAGGAGCAAATGTTGATGAAGAAAATGACTTACATGACTCAGATTACAATTTTGATGATGAAAGTGATGAAGAAGCTATAAACAACAGAACAACCCCTGCAACCATACCAAATACAGATGCAGAACAGCCAGGATTAGGTAAGGATACTGATCAATCTGACTGTGCAGATTCTAATGAGCTACACTCATGCTCATCAACAGATTCAGAGGGAATGCTTCCTGCTAGGCCAAAATATGCAGAATTTAATGAAGCCATTGACATGAAGAATCCACATTTTAAAATTGGGATGAAGTTTAGAGATTTTAAACAGTTCAAGGAGGCAGTAAAAAATTATGGAGTTAAGAACAGGTATGTAATGAATTTCAGACCAAACACTAAGACTAGATGCAAGGCTTACTGCAGCAAAGGTTGTCCTTTCTACTTGTGGGCATCTCCAATGGTAAGAGATGGAGCTACTGTACAGATCAAGTCAGGTGTGCTAAAGCATGAGTGTGGAAAAGAACACAAAAATAGACATGCAAGTGCTAAGTGGATAGCTAAGACATATATGGAGCAATTTAGGGCAGATCCATCATGGAAGTTGGCAGGGATAATACAAGCTGTGAAGACTAATCAGCAGGTTGAAATAACCAGATTGACAACATATAGGGCAAAAAACATCACTTTAAGGTACTTGGTTTAGGGTTAGTTAGCATTATCACTCATTAGTGTTGGTTACTTTTACATTGCTTTAATTTTTTCTTGCATATGTTTTATTTTGTAAATTAGGGAGATAGATGGTGATGAGGAAACACAGATGACCAAGCTATATGATTACAGGCTAGAGCTTCTTAAGACACACCCAGGGTCAACAATTAAATTTAGGCGTAATCAGGGGGTTTTTGAGGCAATGTATGTCTGCTTGGCACCTCTTAGAAATGGGTTTTTGGCAGGATGTAGGAGGATTATCTGTGTAGATGGTTGCTTCCTCAAAGGGTTATATGGGGGACGATTCTTGACTCGCAGTGAGGTATAGATGCTAATAATTCAATTTATCCCGTTGCATGGTCCGTGGGTTGATAGGGAAAAATAGAGAGAATTGGGTTTGGTTCTTGCAATGCTAGCAGAGGACCTAATGATCACGAGATAGCCACAATTGGGCCTTTTATGAGTGATAGACAGAAGGTGTGCATACATGCTTTAATGTTTACTTTTGTTATGTATATTTGCTAATATATGTGAACAGTACACCATTAACAATTATTTGTTTTACTGTCTGTTTTGTTCTTGTTTTTATTTTTAATTTGTTGTGTGTTGTGTTGATGGTGTGCCCATAATAGGGATTAATTAATGCTATAGATGAATTATTTCCTAACACTGAGCATAGGTTTTGTGTGCGACATATCCACACCAATTTTAGAAAACACTTTAGGGGAAAGACACTCAAGGACCAACTATGGAGTTGTGCTAGGGCAACATATCCAGCTGCATTTGATAGAGCCATGAACATATTACAAGGATTATCCCAAGGGGCATATGACTACATGAAAAAAATAGATCCTAAGCATTGGAGCAGGGCGCATTTCCAAGATAAGTTTAAATGTGACATCTTATTGAATAACCTTTGTGAGTGTTTTAACGGGAATATTCTTGAAGCAAGGACAAAGGGGGTAGTTACATTGAATGAGATGATTAGAACCCAACTAATGAGTAGAATACAAAGGAGGAGAGATGCCATGAAAAATTGCACAACCACCCATTGTCCCAAGATTTTAAAAAAATTAGAGCAGCATAAAGAATTAAGCAATTCTTATAAAACAACTTGGTCAGGGGGAGCTAAATATCAAGTATCAGGAAATGATGGACAGTTTGTTGTTGACATGGTTGAAAAAAGTTGTTCGTGTAGGGTTTGGCAATTGACTGGTGTGTCGTGCAGTCATGCAGTAGCAGTAATTTATAACAACAAAGAGAAACCTGAAAAGTATCTTCATGAATGCTACACTGTGAGTATATATTTAGATACCTATGGGCACACCATAAACCCCACACATAGCAGGGACTCCTGGCCTAAAAGTGATCAGCAGCCCATGATACCACCACTGCTAGTGAACAAAAAAAGAGGAAGAAAAACATTGCTGAGGAGGAGAGAAATAGATGAAGAAAGCATTGGGTTCAGAAGTGGGAAGGTGACAAAGAATGGGGTGAAAATGAAATGTGGCTTGTGTGGAGCAGTAGGACATAACAGAAGATACCATGGCAAAGGGGTAAGTTTGTTACTTTAAATTTAATTAGTCCTGAATAACTGTAAGTTTGTTAGTTTAAATTTTAATGCAGAAGTTCACAAACTTATTTATTGTAATGGCATGGTAATTAGACCAATGCA
The DNA here is from genome assembly GCF_009730915.1 of Dioscorea cayenensis subsp. rotundata. NCBI lineage: Eukaryota > Viridiplantae > Streptophyta > Magnoliopsida > Dioscoreales > Dioscoreaceae > Dioscorea > Dioscorea cayenensis. Next base: position 28,042,299 of record NC_052479.1, on the reverse strand, counting down.
AGATCATTTCAGCCACAACAAAGCCAACAAGGTGGTGATTTGAATGTTGAAATGCACTGCCAAAGGGGTAAACAGGTATTGTGTTGAGATATGAGATTATGGAAATATATTATATTGATTAAATTCTATTAGACATTGTGTTCTTTTTTTTTAATAGGCCAACCAAAATTATTTCAATTCAAATGTCAGTGACCAAAGACAGATGAGGGTGAACAGGTATTATACTGAGATATGAGATTATGGAAATATATTACATTGATTAAATTCTATTAGACATTGTGTTCTTCCTTTTTTTTAACAGGGAAACGAAAATTATTTCAATTCAAATGTCATTGACCAAAGACAGATGCAGGGTGATACACTGGCAGACTTCCCAGCACAGCAAAGGCAAATGAATACTAATGCACTGGTGGACATCCAAGTGCAACAAAATCCAGAGGTATGATGGTTGTTTAACTAATAAAATAAAACTTTATCTTAACATTATGTGTTTATGATCATTGCCATAACAGTAGACCTTGGAATTTTTTTCTTAAAATCTATGTGGTGCACTAATTAAATTATAGGGAATTGAGGAACAAGGGCAACCAAATTGTGGTGCATCTATTAACATCACAAGCAATACATTCATATAGGTATTTGTGCTTACCCTAAAGAAGAATTACGATGCACCACAAGTCCAAACAATGTCATCTCAGCCCATTACACATTCAAATCAATTAACAATTTCTTTTTGGTTGCTTTTCTCACTATACAGGGTATTCAAGAAAGAGGAAAGTCAGTTGGTGATGTGGCTTCTACAATCAGAGATCAAACAATACGACAGGTAAAATTATTCACTATATGGATAATTAGAAGAAGGGTCAACCATACACTTGCTTCAATTATTTTCCAAATAATGTAGGTATTTCACACACCTAATGAGACTCTTTCTACTGGATGTGAGACTATGGTGAAGAGGAATAAACTCGGCATTAGAAGAGGGGCCACTTACACCACCAAACAAGGAGCTGAAAAAAGCTCAGCTTGGAGGCAGCCTGTACTGAAAACTGCAGGATAAGGTAAAAAACCTGATGAGAAGCTCAAGGAGGGAAATGCTACCAAATAAAGAAAAGCTTGGCTTCCACCAGGTGTTGGGGCTTCAGCAACTAGTGGTGGCACACAAGGAAGACAAAACTAAAGACATTGAAGCTTCCACTATTTTTGTTGTTTATGGTTTTGTTGAGGGAGTCTTATTCAGTGTTCATTTTGTGTGTATTGCACAGGTAAACATGTATTGAATGTGTTACTCTCTCATTTTTATATGTAAATGTCTACAGTTCTGGATGTAACTCAATTTTTTGTTGTTTATAGTTTTGTTGAGGAAGTCTTATTCAGTGTTCATTTTGTGTGTATTGCACAGGTAAACATGTATTGAATGTGTTACTCTGTCATTTTTGTATGTAAATGTCTATAGTTCTGGATGTAACTCAATTTTTTGTTGTTTACAATACTGTATTATATGTACTCAATTTTTTGTCTTAAATGGAAGGAAATTTTTTGTACTTAAGTTTTTCTTTTTTCACTTAGCTTTCTCTCCAGGTTATACACATATACTTAAATTGGACTTTGCTTTCTCTCCAGGTTGTATTGTATTGCTTTGTTCACAACTCATTCAACTCATTCCCTTCTCATTTTTTCTTCTATAAATGCAATAAAAGAAAGATAGAACGTTCAGAGTCAATGAGCAATTCTCTATATTAACCTTTGTTTTTACCAAATTAATTTTTTCATGTAAATATATTTTTTACCTAATTTTGTATTACATACTTTAATAGTGGGAATTCTGAATGGATTAAATAATAGCATTAGAGATATGAATGGATCAAAGATCAACATTTCGAATAAGAAAAACATTGATTTATGGATAATCACTTGAAAATCAAAGGCAAATACAAGTCAGAAAAATTTCATCAGAAAATTCCCAATTTGTTAAACTTGTAAGTTATAAGTGAGATAATTCATATCAAACGCTAATAAAAAACAAAAATAAAATAAAATTAGGGCAACACTAGCTGATGTGCTCCCATAGCTTCTCCAGCCTCGAGACCTTCTCCACATTAGGGTAATGCTGAGGAGGAAGAAGACACTGATCCATATATATTGGCGTGCTCCCATAGCATTATTGGCCTCAAGAGCTTCTCCGCATTCGGCAAACGGTGAGGAAGAAGAAGACGTATAAGAATCCAACTATGCTGACATGGCATCACTTAATCTATGTGGCAAAATCGGTTGAGTTGGACTCTAAACATAAGATGATGAGGTGTCCAATATTGGCTGACTGTGTTTTTCCAGCAGCCACGTCAAATAGATGAATCAGGTTACTCGCGGGTGACCTGCCGGAGAAACAAAATTAAAGATGAGTAACCTTTTTGATGCAAATTGAAGTTGGGTTGCCGAAATGAAACAAATGCAAAGTTGAGTGACCTTTGAAAAAATTACTCCTATCGCCATCGAAATAATGGGACATTACCAATATAATTTCATCCTATTACAAATGGAATTTTGGATTATCACCGATTAAATGTGATACTATCACCAACGAAATTTTAAAAAATAGATGTTGCTACAAATATAATTTTGTTTTAATGTAGAAGATATGAATGTTATCAATCCCAAATAAGAGATGTCAATTTGAGATGGCCATATTGTTGTCCTTACCTATATATTTATGTACTTTCCAATGTTTCCATATATTGGGGACTGAAAACAAAATGGCAAGAAATTTTGTGTGACATAATATTGGGATGAGTATCCTGCTTAAATTAATTTTGCCCCCTTCAGTTTTTCCTTAAACTTATTTGTATGGTTGGTTGTTGGTACCAAATGCCTTTTGAGGATACTTATCTGTCTTTTCAATAGATTTATGGTAATTCAAATTTTGTTTCTTTAAGATGTTTTAAATTTTCTACAAGTAGCGTTTGTAGTTATTTGTGGTTAGTGAAGAACCTTTTCGCCGTTGTGAAGAAAATTATGTTTGTAATGTTGAATAAGGGCATGGTTCTTTCTAATCTTGGATGATGGTGTTTTTACAACAATCGACAATACAAATTGTGCAATGATTTCCTTATATGAAAATTTTGGACTTGCTTTTTATGGTAATGAGGAAGAAAAATTACTGTTTTCAACAATATTGGATTTTTTTTAATGAATAAATGATTTTGGACTTTATAGATTAAGTTTGTTCAATGGAATTAAGATTAAATGTAAGATAGGGAAATAACATAGGAAAAATAAAATTATTAATAAAAATAAAAAAATTTAAATATCGGAATTTTATTATCAAAAATTTTGTCAGAGAAGGAATTCCATGTGTGATAGAGACATTAAAGATAGAATTTTGTTGGTTATAAATACTTTTAAAAATATAATTTCATGAGTAATAAACATTATTAGAGACGAATATTTTTATGGAAATTGAAAACACTATTGGCATAATCCCTATATGTTTTGAGTGGATATTTATCTTTGCCTTTTTTTCAATTTAAACACTAACTTTTATTTTGTATCAAAATATATACTAAATTTTGATTTCGTTTTACCAACTAAGTAATCGGAGTTTTCTCGTGAGTTTCTGGTGATGTGGATGCTGGAATGTTTACATAGATGCTCATAGTCCACGTCACTTGTTTGCTTGGAGTATGCCACATGAGATATCTTGGCATTCATATATTCACTAAAAAATCACAACTCTATAGTGAAATGAAATCAAAGATAAAGTGCTCATATCGATAGAAATTGAAAATTAATGCTCAAATTATAAAAAAAAAAAAAATCAAAGTTCAGCACCCACTCAAAACAATTTACTTGCCAACTTGTAATTAGTATTTTGATTATGACATCAACTCCATTGGTCAAAATTAATTAAAAAAATATACCCCACAAGTGAATAATAACACTAGATTTCATTTTCATTTCCCTCGTTACGAAATTGACTACAGTAGTTAAAATATTATAAACATCATTAGACTTGGAAAAAACACACGGAACTGATTTCCATTTTGCCTGTCATCAAACTGGCAGCAATAACAACAGCCAAACCCAACAAGCAACAACAACTGCTCAATGTTATTTCAACGTCAAAGTAAACCCCAGGGAATTAATGAATGCACTCTGATCCCAACCTTCCCAATTCCTTCTCCACATTTAACTCGCTTTCTTGACAACTAATGAAAAAAACTCCACATAAAAGTCAAGTCCCAGAAACACTTATATAAAAGGATAAGAACCATCACCGAAATCACAAACACATAGATACACTCATTGAGTCAGTAGTACTGCCATCTTTCATGGCTAAATTTCTAAACTTTTCTTTGATCATGCTCTATCTTCTTCATCTCCTTATCAGTACATTTCCAATGGCTAAGGCAAGGCTTCTTGTTCTTGAGACTTCATCTTCTTCTTTGGCTCCAAGATCAGGCGGCGCTGATGCTTCGGAGATGGTACGACACATGAGACATGGCTCATCGGTGGTCGGAGGAGCCGTGATATTGGGTGGGCTTGGCACGGCCGTGGTTGTAGCTGTCTTCTTCTACATTCGTATCACTAAGAAAAGAAACGTGCTTAATAAATAACACTTAAGTTTTGTAATCTCAGTATTGTTATTTTCTTTCTTTTTTTTTTCCTTAAAGGATTTTAAAGGGAGTTTGGGAGTAATTTTTGTATGCAAAAAGGATCAGGCTCCGGTACCTGATATCCGCCGCAAGTTTTAGTACTTAAAATTTGTCATATCGGTTCTTTGCTGACAATAATTATATACAAAATGAGTAAGTTTTGTCATTGATTGTGTCCTTTCTCAGTCTGTTAGCCACAACGTTGTAAAACTCCTTGGTTTTCATTTGATGATTTCTGCAAAATGTGCCCCTTGGACCTGTTGGAAGTAACAGTGGGCCAATATGTGCTCAAGAAAGATGTTTTTTTTTTTATAAATATTATATATTTTATTTTTAATTACTTAAATAAGTAAATTTTAAAATATTTACACAATTAGGCAAAACGGTGACAAAGTCACCGTTTTGCATAGTTGAGTTAAATATGTTACTGTTTTTTTTTTTTTAATTTTTATATCCATTGCATATATATAATAACAAGCTTTGCAAAGCCATTTAACTCAGCTTTTGCAAAGCCATGAACAAATTTATATGACAATCCAAAGACATCAATGAAAACACTTGGCGTTAAATTTTTATAAACACAACAAACACCATTCTCAACCAACTTCATCATTTCTACATTTCTGCAATCCAACTCCAACTGAGACAGAAGAACTTCATCAGCAGCCTTGATTTTTTCAAAGCTCATAAGAGATGTGAGCTTGCTGAAGTTCAATATAAGCACACTTCAAATCAAAAATACTGGAGAAAAGCTTAGAAAAGCAGCACAAACTGTCCCAAAGTCTCTTCCAATGGCTTAGTGTGTTGTTTCCTGCTTTCAGTGGATGAAAACACTCCCACTGATCTCAGCTTGCAAAGCTGGGAAATCCTGAAAAACACACTAGAAGAATTGCCAACTCTTCTTGATGAACTAGTCTCCATAAATGTTGTTGCTTAATGCTAGAGATCAATGGCAGACCAAGTGAGGTGGGAAGAAACATTGAATCACAATGGTGCACATTTCAAGAAAAAAGAGAAGTTGATTTGGATATTAATATTATAATGTATCCAAGTATTTTTGTATTATTTGGTGGTCATATTGAGGTTCTTGGAAGGAGGAGGTTCTACTAAGGATCTATGAGGTTTTTTTTATTTTTGCCTTTCATGAATATACATATATATATACAATGGATATAAAAATTAAAAAAAAAAGAAAACTGTAAATGTGTTACTGTTTTCTGCGCATTATTTTTGCTCAACTATGCAAAACGGTTTGACCATTTTGCCTAATTATTTAAATATTTTAAAATTTACTTACTCAAGTAATTAAAAATAAAATGTATAATATTTATAAAGAAAAGCCAAGAGATGTTAGGAAGAGGAATATATAAAATAACACTCATCCATAAACTCTATTCAAATCTTAATCTCTTAAAAAGCTTTATAAAGATAGCCACGGCCGGCCCTAAGCATAGGCGGTCAATGCCTATGCCTAGGGCCCCACATTTTATATAGTTTTTTAAAATTATATTTAAAATTTTGTTTGAGTATTATCCCATTCATATAATTATAGAATTTATTCTTTCCATTCTTTTTTATTTGTCATAATTAATAGAATCTCAAATACCAACAAATTTAATTATTTCACAAGATTTATAAAAAATTAGTTATTTTTTTCCCAAAATTACCCATAGAAAATGACAGATAAACAAGAAATGAATTTGTGACAGATAAAAAGTAATGAAGGAGTAACTTTTTTTTTAAACTATAAAACTTAATTTATGATAATATCAATGTAAAATAAATTTGGCCTTATAATAATACCCCATGATCTTCTAAGGCCTCACAATTATATTTAAAATTGTTATATACAATCATCCTATGATCCTAATAAATTTCGTCTTATAATAGGGTCCTACAATTTTTTAGGGTTTCAATGTTCATGTTTTTTTAGATTATATTTAAATTTTTTATTTTCTATTACCCCATATCCTATCCACATAATTATCTTGATAGTTTTAAAAATTTTTAACTATAACATCCGAAATTTATTGAGGGCTTGACAATGTTATCTTTTTTAAAAAATATATTTTACTTTTTTATTTATTATTATCTCATATCCCATGATCTAGGGCATTAAGGAAGTTGTCGAGAAAATTTCTTGTTGGCATTTGTGGAAGATTCAGCAGCGATTAAGGAAGATAAAGTTTGGAGGGAGTTTTAATGTCTTCATTTACTTTCCCCATCTTGATTTGATTGTATGATTTGCCCCGGGACTCAACAACCACCGTGACAACCCCGTGGAAGGGCACTCATGTCACTTAATTCTCAAGTCGCCGCAAGGCTAACAAAACCCTGAATTTTCACAATCTTGAATAGAAAATCATATATAAGAATATCCAAGGCGACAGAGTACAATTATACATAGAGGAAGCCACACACTTAACAACAGGGTAAAAGGAATTTAAGAGTTAAAGAAGATATCATACAACCAAGTTTTCCAAGAAAGTAGAACACGTAGCAACAATACCAATTTTCAAAACCCAAAAATGCTAGTGGATCCATGTACTTTATACAATGCAAACATGCCCAAAGATACACATATACAAAACTATAGATGAAGAAAGATAAACAATACAAGACATGCCCAACACTCCATCTCTCCGCAACGCCCCCAACTACTAAAGCCTGGAAGGGAGGGAGATGGTGAGTGACTAATGTCACTAAGTAAGTGGGCTAGCACAATTCCAAAAGAATGTGAAACCGAGTAAAATAAACATCAATGGCCAAGCCTTTGCATAAGCACACAACTTTGAAAGATAGGATAATTTGCATAACCTGTATAAATATAGATTACATCCATAACCATATAAAATGATACATTTGCGTCAAATCAAGGTTTCACTTTCAAAACAATCATTTTCAGGAATAATACTAGTTATAAAACATCAGATTGTGAAACTAGACATAAAACTTATTCGTTCCAAACTTAAGAAGGAACATTGCACAAAAGTTTTTCATAATAATCAAGAAGTCTTAATAATATACTGCATCATATTAAGTTAATGAATGGCCTAGAAACCAACTAAATTGTAGCCGTGGCCGCGGCTAAGCTCAAAGACGTCAAGGCCCTTATGTCCTTGACATTGACCGACCATTTCTGTATGATAACTATGGAATCCCAATGTATAATCTAGTCAGGGCTCTACACACCACCTGAGATGGATAAGTAAAGCCAGGTCCTCCACGCCACTTCTATAAGCTGGCCCATGGGGACCCCCTATTGCAGTAGGTGGGTTACAACCCCATCACCATCAACCACCCGTAGGTGCAACAATAATAAAATCAATATAAATCATATCACATGGTCCTTGATAAGGACAAATATTCACATATTGGAAATGCACTTCATTTTCATATAAACCAATGCCGATAATATAACATGTGTATAAAGTTTCACAATTTAATTCAAACCTGACATATCAACATAGCCATAAGCATTTCCATTCAAATATCAAGAGCTTTATATAATTCAAAATCATGGAGACCCCTTCCAAATCAATCAAAGTATCAAAAGTATAATTATGTGAGCGAGGTTTTGCATATTATTCCAAATCAACAATACCAGTATAATTGGGAAAATAAAAGGTTTCACAAATCAATTCCCACAATAAATATCAATAATGTCAAAAGAGAAGTATTGAATATGGTTTTGGAATACATTGTACATAACTATAGAAATGTAATAAAATTCACCAAAATAGACATGGCTTTTGGCCTAAGTAAAACTCAGTCTATACTAATAATCATTCTAGCTTTGCCTCTTAAACAATTCATTAATACTCTTCAACTTATAAAAGCAAATCCAAAAATAACTCAAACATAATTCCCAAGTCTTCTATAAAGACATGAAGATGATACCTTACTTACACTCCTCTTAATATTGACCTTACTTTCACATCCTCTCACAACTGGTTGAAGAGACATTCATCAAAGACCATCAATAATGCACAATTAATTACCAACCTCAATTGCTAAAATACAAGTTCAATTCACCCATGAACAAATGATTGCCTAATAATCAAATTTACATATACCGAAGCCACATCGAACATGAAAATATAATTCTATCATCACATATTCCTTTATTTGTAGGGACATTGACCAAATAATGCATTCAAGGTTTTGATATTCCTATAAGGCTTACACATCATCAAGTAGTCATTAACATACACCCTTTAGATATATTATAACATCAAACCACCTTCAGGCTTCATGCATTTTGTTCATAACCTCATACCTCAAACTTTAACAATTCTACAATACCAGAGTAATTAGATCTTCCATAGTTCACACCAAATATTAAACAAGTTCTACCATCAACTACGTAAAGACTACTCAATAGCATGCATCAATTATATCCATTATTCCTCCTCATTTACTTCTCAATTCATAATCATACATTGATTTGTTTACATAATAACCTAATTCACCAAGACATATATGATCAATCTCCTTTATATCAAATAAGTTTATTGTGGTCATTGAACTATTCAATGGTTTCCATTCATCCAAAAGACATATATACCAATGAGTTCACATTCAACCATCATAACCCAAAATAACAGGAAGGTTTTCCAAAGAACTTAAGACAACATGCCGAAAGTCATTCTCATCATATTTGTAGGCTATAGAGGCCAAATCAATGCCATTTTAAATCAATCAAAACATCAATTTAATACGATAAACCCATGAAATAGTTTTCATTAAATGATTAAACCATTTGAATATCCAAATAGAATTATGTATTGAACTTAACCCACTCACAAACTTAGAAGACCGGATTTCCACAAAGGTACTACTCCTCTACCGGTTTCTTACCTCAAGCCACGCTTTCACCACCTAAGCAAAACACACACAACAACAACAACAACAACAACAACAACAAAATCCAACCAACAAGAAGAATGAGCAACAAGCGAAAATGAGAAGAAGAAATGAACAAAGGAATTCTAAACCTATATGCAATGCAACCCTTTAAGAGGCATGGGGTTGATTCACAACTGGGTTTAGGGTTTCCAAAGAGTTTCTATAGAGATAGACTTTCTTCCAAACCAAGGAAATACAAGAAGGGAGCAAAGTTCATCAGAGCTACAGTAATCTCGATTTCAAAGAAGAAGAGGGTTCATGAATTCCACAAGATTGAAGGGTTACAAAGCAAGCAAGTACTCCTCTCAATTCCAACAACAATAAGTAAGAAGAAGAACTAGAAACAAACTCTCAAACCCTAGATCCACCATTCATTCAATACAAGGAAGAAAGAGTGAAAATGCTTACCTCTTGGTTCAAAGAGCAAAGAATGATGGATCTTCAAGGTTACAACAATCTCCTCTTAAGCATTCAAGCACTAACCAAACAAGGAAGAAGGCAAGCATCAAGCTCGTTACTAACAACCCTAGATCCAACACTCTCATCCAAACACAAAGGAGAAACAAGGAGAGAGCAAGAAAGATAGAGGTGTTTACCTTGCTAAACTCAAGGAAGAAGGAAAGAATGAAGGTTGGAGCCTCAATTCACCAAGGGGAAAATGGAGGATCATCCAAGGTTCTCTCCTCTTCCAAGAGATGGCCAAGAAAATAAGAGGAAAGGAGAGGAGAAGTGCATAATAAGGAAGTTTAGGATTTTGAAAAGACAGAAATGCCCTTGTGACAACAAGAAAGAAACAATGTAGGAAAGCTTTGCACAGGCTATGCAGAGCTCAAACTTGGAGAAAAGGGCTTGATGTTGGGAATGGCACAAGCTGTGCCGTTTCGCATAGGCTACGCCATTTTGCACATGCTGTGCGGATCTCATCTCAACCAACAAATCAAAGGCTAGGATCCACACAAGATATTTGGATTTTAGTCTAGACAAAAACATGTGTGCTAGGAATGGCACAGGCTATGCCGGAACTCGAATACAAAGACTAATCTACAATCATAAACTTCTAGACAAACCAAAACCCTAATAAGGCAATTAAAAGAAAAAAACTCAGCCAATCTTCGAGTTAACACATAAGAAAAATATTGAAAGACCACATGATTTTCTTCATTAATGGATTACTAAACTTTATAGTGTTTGGGCATAGGTAGAACCTAAGGTTTACCTTTTGATGACATTGGGTGTGGAAATTCAATCTTGTATCTATCTTTCGATTGCAATATCATGCTTTTGAATTTAATTGTGTGTTTATTTTGTCTTGAACTCTACCATAGCAAGATTCGAGAGTTTCATGAATGGTGTACATGAGTGACACATCCCGAGATCCACCGTGTATAGGCATACCATAATTGAAGGGAACCACGAGTTCGTCAAGAAATAGGGCACTTCAGGATTGAGACTTTTCTCCCCATGGTTCTCTTGAGTGAGTTGACATTAGAATTCTAATCATAATGTGATCATAGAGAGTGAGCACTAGGAAGAGATTCCAATCTTGCTTTGTAATGGATTAGGGTCAATAGCTTTAAGAGAAGAATTGATTATTTACTGAATCTATGTTCTATCTAGAAAAAGTTCACCAAGTGTACTGTAGTTATAGAGCAGTCTGTATCAACACTGTATGGGACTAGTTATTATTTACCTTGAGAAAAGGGGAAATATGATTTATGAACTCTCTTAGTTCAGGTGCATTTGCAATATTTAGTGCAACCTTGTCTGAAGATTAATCTCATCGAAAAACCTATGCTTGAACACTTATCTTCTATGCTTGATTTGTCATCACTTTATTTTCACATTAGCTTCTAGTTCTTATTTTTGAGTAGATACACCTTTGATTTTAGTTTAGTTTGCTTAACAAGTCCTGAATTAATACTTGTACTCCATAGTTTCTCATGGACCAATACCTCGTTTCATGCATAGTTTACTACTTGATTGGCATGTTCACTTGTGTTGTAGGTGATATTAGTCCCTTTCAAGTTTTTTATGTCATCACTAGGGAATTATGGATATTAGGAACACTTCTTTTGTCTTGTTAAATTAGTCATTTCTTTACTTTTTCTTTTATAGTCTCATTTTTTTCTTTTCTTACCCATTATGGCTTTTGTTTCTTCTTTGTATTCTAGTGCATGCCAAGGAGCAAGTCATCAAGGATAGTGGAAGGTGACGTCAACATCAAGTAGTTGAATGGAACATGGTTATAGACAACTTTGCTGTGTGAAATAGGTTCAACAATAGCAAAGATCAAAGGGGAACATTCAGGTTTAATGGTGGAACAAGAAGAATGTCAAAGAACTCTATCTAACTATACTAAGATAACTTTGACAGGCTCCCAATCTAGTATTGTGAGACCATCTATGTTAGCTAATAATTTTGAGTTGAAGCATTCTTTTGTTCAAAAGGTGCAAGAGTCCATTCAGTTTAATAGTCTATTAAATGAAGATCCAAACAGTCATATTGGAGCGTATTTGGAGGTGTGTGATATTCTTAAGATGAACGGGGGATTTCAGAGGATATGATCAGATTGAGGTTATTTCCATTCTCATTGAAGACGAGAACAAACAATCATTATAAGCACTTCCTTGAGCATCTATCATCACATGGGAGTAGTTGGTTGAAGGCATTCTTGCGCAATATTTTCCTCTAAGCCAGACCACAAAGCTTAAATAAGAAATCACTTCATTAACTTAAATTGATAGTGAGTCATTATTTGAGACATGGGAGAGGTTCAAGGATCTTTTGAGGAGATGTTCACATCATAAGCTCCTTGCGTGGATGGAGGTTCAAATTTTTCATCAGGGTTTGAATCAAAATAACAAACAATTGATAACTATACAACAAGATAATCACTTGGCAATAAGACCATGGAGGCAGCCCAGTAGTGGATTAAGGAGATATCCATGAACAACTTTAAGTAGAATTCTCCAAGGAAGCCACCATCTAAGCTAAACAGGGTGTTAGAACTAAGGAAGCTAATAACATTAGCAGCCTAGATAGAAGCTCTAAGCACCAAGATTGACACTTTGTTGCTCCCAAAGTTAGTTGCGATTATGGCATGCAAGATATGTAGAGTTAGACTTATGGTTAGAATTATTATATTGTAGGAGTAGTGGATGTATCTAGTGAGCAGGCGGATTTCATTGGTAGTACTTTCTGACCACAAGGGAAACCAAATAACCTATAACCCTAGATGGAAAAATCATCCCAGCTTCTCATGGAGTAATCAGGGGCAACAACAGAGACTGTGTCCAGGATTTTAGTCTCATCCACCCCAAAATAAAGCCTTCTGTCTAAGATGTGCTGATCTATGACACACCCCTTGCGTGTGTGTACCGCAAGTTCACGGGTCGTTGAAGTAATAAAATACCCCAGTGAGTGGGTAGTCGAATTCATAGGTAATAGTTGCTCCTAAACAAGAAATATTGCTATTTGGCTAGAGTGAAAACCAAGTTATGATGTTGATTCAAAGTATCAGTGCAAATGAAAGTAAAGAGAAGAGAGAACAAGCACGAATAGGAAAGAAAGGTAATTGATGATAAAATAGGGTACTCAGACAATGCTCACCCTAGAACTATTGTTTCAAGTTCAAGACTAATATTATGCCTCCTAATTGAAGTTTAATGAGTCATGAAAATCCAACGACACACTGTCCCAAACTTAAGGTCAACCGTGACTAGCCCTCTACACTATGCCCTAGCGGAAAAGAATACTCTCAACACCTCACACTGTGTGGGACTGCTTGAAGCTCTAAGGACTCTAAGTGATAAACCCTATTTCCTAGTACAAATCTAACCCTTTGGTCCAGGCGAAAGACCCCTAGTCGCGATTAAGCCCTAGCACTAAGAATTACCTCAACACTTGACTCTGTTGCTTGCTCAACTAAGCCCAGTGGAGTTTGTTTCTTAGCACTTCACTCTTTCATAACCACAAAGAACTCTTGGAACATGGAGGTAGGATAAATCACGTCAGAATGGAAAGGGGACGTTCCGCTACCTCTTGACTCACCTTCTCAACCCTCTTCAATCTTGCTAAGTCTAAACCTAATGAACTTGTCACCCCTTCAAAGGATTATTTAGATAGATTCTCAACCCTAGTGTCACTCTAAACAAAAATCAAATCAACAAGCACATAAGATTGAAATTCATTTAAAACATCAACTAAAGGAAACATAATAAGAGTCAATGAAACAAAATCATCCTAAGGTTTACAAGTCCAAGCACCCACTAGGGCTTAGCTCTCCATGGAGCAATACAAAATTAAAAATGAAATATAAAGTAAGTGCAAGAAATCCATAGAGAAAACCTCCTTGTCGTCTGTATTGATAGTCTTGAGGAGCCACCTCGTCTTCTCCAAAGGTTCCCTTGTCAAACCTAGGGCACACCTCACCGAATCAATGCCGATAAAAGCTCCCCTCCCTCCAAAGAAACTCGATGTCGAATGCTGTAAAACTGCTCCTAAAACCCAACAAAGCCTCTCCAAACCCTAGCCGTGCTCTCCCCAAAAGATGGGCAAAAGATAGGAAGAAGGTCCCCAAATAAAACTCTCAAAGTGGTATTTATAGGGTTAAAATCGGGCATCCACACAGGCGTGTGGAATTTCCACACAACTGTGTGGATTTTCAGGTTTTCTTTTCTTGCGCGCTGTAAATAACAATTGCTGCAGTGATTTTGCTACAGTGTCTTACTACCATAATTGCTATAGTACTCCGTTGAAATACTCCCCAATTCACTCATTAAGGCCACATGATTTGGAACACATCCATGTGGTAGATCACGTCGCGTCTTCAATGAAAACACATTGACTAAGCTCTTAACAATGTTGCACAAGTCAGAACATATGAGTGTGACTGCCTTTGTGCCCCTCCATTTTGTGTATTCACTTGAACACAATGGAGGTTGGCACACACCCACATGTCTTTGAGCACAACTTGTGTATTTAGCCTTATTCAATCCAAGAACTTCATTAACATTCGCGTCCGCGATCTACTTTTGCTTCCTTTCTTCCAAACTTGTCTCCACAACCCTAAATGCACAAAAAACACAAATACATACGAATGAGCTATAAAATATGATAAAAGTAATGCTTAATGTAAGGAAAGTATACTTCATATTACTTATATACAAGCACTTATCAATCTATTTCATTCAGATCATCTCTACCAAGTTTCACTAGTCGGATGCTTGATTCCAGATAATTGAGACCACCATGATGAATCAACTGGCATCCTTGTAGAATTTGAAGAATAAGGTGGGACAAATTGCTAAATTACTATCGGAACAGACTCATGCAATTTGTCAAGTAATATCAAAGCCAATCCCCAAGAGCATCGCAAGTCAATTACACTTAGGAGTGGTAAGCAAGTTGAGATGTGGAAAGATATGCTACTTATCAAAGACAAGGAACCAACCGTTGAAGACCGAGAGGAGTTGATAAAGGAGAGAGGTCCTAACCCAAGCAAGGAAAGGACCGAGTCCTCGTTGGTCAAGAAATATATACCCCACCTATCATATCTCTCGATGTTGAAATAAAAATCAAGTGGACAAGCAATTCAAGCATTTTCTTAGATTTGCTTAAGCAATAGCACATCAATGTCCAGTTTGTTAAAGACTTGGCTCAAATGGCAAAGTATACCAAGTTTCTCAAGTATTTTCTTATATATAAGAGAAAATTTGAAGAAGTATCCTCGGTCACATTGAGTGAGGGATGCTCTATAATCCTTTAAAACAAGATTCTGAAGAAGATATATTTAGGGAGTTTCACTACCCTTGCATGATTGATGATTAGGATTTTGAAAAAGCTTTTGATGATTTAGGAGCTAGCATTAATGTTATGCAATACATCATTCTCAAAAAGTTAGGGCGTATTAACTTGTAACCAACTAAGATGACTTTGCAATTAGCCGATAGATTCATTAGGCATCCTAGAAAAGTTATTGAGCATGTTTTAGTTAAGGTTGACAAGTTTATTCTTCCCATGGATTTTATTATTTTAGATGTGGATGAGGACGTACAGGTACCTCTTATTTTAGAATAACCATTTTTGGCTACTTTCCAAACCCTAATTGATGTTAGCAATGCAAGAATAACACTTAGGGGATGAAGAGGTCATGTTTGCATTATCAGATGCTATGAAGCATTCTTTTGATTATGATGATACATGTTTTTATTTAGATCCCTTACTCGTATAAAGGGCATCCAAAGAACCTTATGGACCACTGCCTAAGATCCCTTATGGTTGTAACGTAGATTGTAAAGGAGATGGAACCTTTATGTGACCTTATGCCCGTAAGCCCCCTATAAACATTAACAGAGAAAGCCTTATGGTTGTAGCTTACCCTCGTAAACCACTTGTAAGTTGCTAGGGTAGAAGACTTCGCTAGTGAACATTCAGCATTATTTTCACTATTCTCTTCTATTTCTTTGTCTCTTTTACCCATTTTTATCCTATTCTCATCTCCTCGCTTCTTATTTTCTCTTTTGAACAATTTAGAATTGGGTTGGACCACCATTATGGCTTTTCACAATGAGTTTTTCTAAATTCATCTCTTAATCCAAGGTATATTTTGAGGTTTCAATTTTTTTCAAATTGGATTGAGTTCAACACAGTGAATAGATTTAGAATATGCTTGTGTTGCATTTTAGATTGATTTTAATGAATTGATGTACGAATTTTGAGGTTTATTATACAAAGCCACCTTATAAGCAGGTCGCAAGTAGTGCTACTTTAAGGAGAATTTCATATTTTTGTACTAGAAACCTATATTTTCTTGTGCAAGATGCTTGGGAATAAGAGAGTATTTTTCGGCTTGTCCAAGAGGGCTAGAAGAGAGGCTTTGGTAGAGGAAGGACCCTACATTTCTATCACCCTAGCTCTTCCTGGGGTACCCTCTTTCTCTTCTCAAAATTTCAAAGAGTGATATGATCTCTTGAGGATGAAGCGGTTCTGCTAGACCTACATGACGGACTACCTGGTTCTGGAGCATCTTAATCTGGCCAAGGAGGTGCGGTGGCTGATTGATTTTGGTAGTTTGAACCACATCTTCTCCATCGAGGAGCAAAAGTATTGAAAGCCTACATTTAAGGTCCTCTCCAGATTTGAAGTGGACCAGAGTCCTGTGGGGTACGTCAAGCCTAGGGAGATCTACTCTAAGCTCTCTGGTGAGCCCTAGCTCTTGAGCTACAACTAGTTCTTGCTACTATTGAGTTTTAGTGGTCATAGTGCCACCTAAGCAGGAGCCTCAATAATGAGCTTGCCTTGACAAAGGCCTCATTTTTTACCCGCTTGATCCATAGATTTGTGCATGCCATGATCACTCACTTTTTTTTCAGGACGAGAAGGCAACATATGGTGGTGGGGTGTAGGAGTTTCTATTTTTCTTTTTCATAGCATGGTCAAGCGCCACTCAATCCACCTAGGCTATGTGTTTGTTGATTTCCTTGCACACCAAGATCTGCATGTGCACCTCAGCACCATTTTTGCCAAACCCTACTTAACAAGGCTCATGCAAGGTATGGGAATCTTAGAGTGTCCCGAGTGTCTCGAATATGTTAGCATCCTTGCACTACTTGTAATCTAGATCATTTTTTTATGGGGATGATCATACGATGCAGATCTTGATATATACTCGTCTCTAGTACCTTTGAGGAAACAACAGATAAAGATGAGGACAAATCTATGGATGACTCTGACTTTGATGTCTTTGACTTCTCCCTTCCACACCACGGACCTCATAATTGCTTTGAACACCTACAGGCCAACAACGCTTCCTCAACGCCACCAACCATCTTCAGACTATAGAGGGCTATCTTGAGGTGTTGCGAGCCGAGTAGTTAGCGATACTAGCAGACTAGTGCACTATTATAGAGTCTTATGGCAGATCAAGGCTGACCTGTCCAACACTTTGAACTTGCTTCCCCGACTAGTCCCTCCTTATCCAGCATAAACACTACCTCCATCCTCTTGTCCACCGGTCTACTCTACGCCACCTTTTGACACCGCCGAGCCATAGTTTTTCATTTTTGTTATTTTCATTTATATTTTTTATTTATAATTTCATTGTATTTCCATTTTATAGGAAGGGTTGGCCCTGCTATTCTTGTATTTCATTTTGGACTTCTAGTGGATTTTATTTTCTATTTGATTTTATTGTTTATTTTATTTTATTGAGCGATAATGCTTTCCCTTCGCCTCAAAGGATGAGCGAGTGCAACTCCCACCCCCTCTCTGATTAAAAGGATACTCACTTCGTCTTGTCTTGACCTCGAGTGTACTCTAACCCCTTGGACACATCAAGAAGTCACCATGCCTGGTTCAAAGACTTTTCAACTCTATTTTAACTAGGGAAGTATTAGTTTTCTTTCTTCTCCCATATATTTTGCATTGTTCTCTCATTTGTGATTTTTTACATACATTGAGGACAATATATGTCTTTAAGCATAGGGGAGGGGGCTTAAGATTTTCAAGCTTTTTATATGCCAAGTTGTTGACCTATGAGCGTGTATTTGAATGATTAGTGGGAGTTTCATAGTATATGAAAGGATATGTGTTCAAATGTTTATTTTTCAGTTCCAATTTTTGTAGTTTGCTATATTCTTGGCCCTTTGATTATTTTCTTTGAGCATGCAATCTCTCTATTGTAGTAACTTACGCTCGGGGGAGGTCTTGTGTAGTTGTGATGATTGACAAGCCTTGAAATTTGTTTAAAAATTTTAAAAATTCTTGAGAATAGGAAAAAGTGAATTACAAAAGAGAATAGAAAGTGACTAAAAAGTTACCACCTTAGATGTGGGAAGCTACTCTCGATAAGTCAGATACTGTGTATGCACTAGTAGGAGAAAGAGCTACCTCTTTGAGTGAGTGAAATCTACCATCCATTGGAAGATTGGTGGAAAGAGCTACCACTTCTTAAGCATGAAAGCCACTCCATACCGTAGAGAAAAAAAAAAGAATGAAATTATGGAATTTTTGCTACATGAGTCTTGTGAGTTGAAAGAAGCAAAGAGGAGAGTTATAACACACATGCACGCACGCAATGATTTTGAATGGAGTTGAACTATTTCTAAAACTTAGGAATTTTTGACATTTTTACATTGAACCCTTCTGATTACTTTTGGAACTTAGCAATTTCAATTACCTGAGATAATGCACTTATCCTTTCTGGTTTGTAATGTTTTTTTTTTGCTTGAGGATAAGAAAAAACTTAAGTGTGAGGGAATTTGATAAGTGCGTAATTAAACATATTTTCTTATAATTTTCTATGCATAATTAGCATGTACTATAGCATTTATTTGGAAAATGGTGCTTAACATAGTGTCAAATTGATTCTTGGTCACGGGAAAAGAATAATGAGCAGTAGGGAGGTAAAAGAAATAATTTCAAAGCAAGATTAGGAATAAAGAGCTCCCTCGATATCAAAAACTAGAGAACAGGCCAACAAAAGCACCTTATGGCTCACTCAAGGCCATTACTTACTGTTGTAATCCTTACATAAAGAACCTTGCGGGCATGCTTATGCCCGTAAGTAGGAGAATAGTTGCCAAACAAAAGGGTTTATGGGTAGGACTTACATCCATAAGCATTGGCATAAGGGTCATGTAGAAGAGTTTGTGGGTATGACATATGTACATAAAGAAGGTAGCAAGCACCATATAGAGAAGCTTATAGTCCAGCGCTTATAACCATAAGATGGACCACAACACTAAGACAGAATACCTTCTAGAGTGGAGCTTATGGCTATAAGATGCCTAAAAGGCACATGACTCCTTACCTCCAGCTCCTTACGACCTTATTCTTATACTCATAAATGGCCCATATGTACTAGTTAGATATAAAGATTTTAATAAGCA
Source organism: Dioscorea cayenensis subsp. rotundata (assembly GCF_009730915.1). NCBI lineage: Eukaryota > Viridiplantae > Streptophyta > Magnoliopsida > Dioscoreales > Dioscoreaceae > Dioscorea > Dioscorea cayenensis. The sequence goes on along the minus strand of NC_052479.1, from coordinate 28,022,849 downwards.
TTTTTGGGAAATTTTTTGGTAACCAAGCAAAGGAAAGAAAAGAAAAAAGAGTTCCAAGGTTTTTCTTTAGCAATCCAACCACTTGGAGAGATTCATCTATGATCTAGGACATCAAGGAATTTGTTGAGAAGAGTTCTCAATGGCATTTATGGAAGATTTATCGGCAATCCAAGAAAATGAAGTTTAGAGAAAGTTCTAATGTTTTCATTTACTTTCTCCATTTTGAATGCATTGTATGATTGTTCTCCATTAATGCAGAACTAAACTTCATGGTGTTTGGGCATAGGTAGAACCTAGGGTTTACTTTTTGATGACATTGGTTGTAAACATTCAATCTTGTTTCGATTTTCATATTCCAATATTATGCTTTTGAATTTAATTGTGCATTTTTCTTCTCTTAAACTCTCATCATAGAGTGAGTTAAGAGTGTCATGATTGATGTATATGACTGACATACTGAGAGATCCACCTTGTATAGGCAAACACATTTGAAGGGAAACATGATTCTGCTTAGAAATAGGGCACTACAGGATTGAGATCTCTCTACCGGTGGTTTCCCTAAGTGAGTTGACATTAGAATTCCAATCATAATACAGTTGTAGAGAGCGAGAACCCGGAAGGGATTCCAACCTTGCTTTGTATGAGATTAAAGTCAATGGCCTCGAGAGAAGAATTGACTATTCACTGAATCTATGTCTTCTCTAGATTACGATCAATTGTATTGCAATATTTAGTGTAAGCTTGTCAAAAGATTAATCAAAACTAGGAGAAAGCTATAGTTGAACACCTCTCTTCTATGCTTGATTTGCCATCACTTTATTTTCACATTAGCTTCTAGTTCTTATTTTTGAATAGGCACCTTCAATTTTAGTTTAGGCTAATTAACGAAACTTAAATTAGTGCTAGTACTCCCTAGTTCCTTATGGACTGATACCCTGCTTACACACACTTTATTACTTGACCGGTATATGCACTTACGTCATAGGTAACATTAGTCCCTATCAGGTTCGTCTAAACAATGATTGTTGACTATAATTTGAACCAAATAGAAAATGTGAAGAAGACAAATAGAAGAAGAAATACAAGAGTAAGAAGAACTATAAGGTGATGAAATGTTTTCTTACTACTTGTATTGATATCAGGCTGATTTACATACAAGATACAAAACTATAAATTATTGATAATGTAAACAAATTATGCCACTAAACCCTATGTTGGTGTGATTGCTTTATTAAGCTTAGAAATTTAGGAATAAATTCAATAGAGGACAGTAAGGAAAAGATGTTGTAGCTAATTGAAAAGAAATTCAATAGTGAAGATTAGGTAGAGTGATAAGTGCTTGTTTATACATATTGCATCACTTTATGTATATTGGGCATGATTCTTATAAGATATTTTTCACTAATGTCATGTATTTTACATTCTTTTATATAATTAAGGTGTGTGAAGGAGATTTGAGAAGAAAGGAAGCAAAGATAGGGGTATGGAATATTTTTCGAAGTTCTTTTGCGAGCCACGAAAGCAAACACATGGGCGCGTGTGCCGACTTCTAGGAGTTCTAGAGTCATTTTGACATACCAGGAGTGCATAAGAGCAGTTATACAAACATGTACCAACCCATGTATAATTCTAAGAAGCAACTTCAGCTGTTTGAATTTCCAAGAAACCACACACCCTACGACATGGTCGTGTGGCCTCACACAGACAGTCACACTAGTGTATTATAGCATATTATTATAGCTAAGTAATATAACAAAGTTAATGTAGTGTAGTTATTGTAGCAATGCCAGATTAATATATGGGCATCCACACTCCCATGTGAGAGACCGTGTGGAGCCCTAATTTTTAGTTATAAAAGGCCTCTCATGCAATTTTTAGGTATCTTTTTCCACAAGTTCGAGAGGGGAAAGCGGCTATTGTTTGGAGATGAGGTATTTGCAGTCAATTGAGTTTGAAAAGTCTATTTAATTTTACTCCTAATATGTTATGTGCATAATGTCCAAATTTCTTATGAACTATTTAGTACTTTGCCAATATTGGTATAACCCAACAGAAATACTTATAGGGAGGTCGGGAGTGGGAATCCCTCCCCCTTTATGCTGAATAGTTTAATAGTGGCTAGCCCACTTTGTCAAATAACTAAATAAGTAAATACATAAATAAATAAATAAAATATGAAAAAGCTTAACATATGCAAATCCTTCTTATGATCTTGGTGCAAATGAGAACTTTATATCTGTATGATAGATCCCAAGTTGAAGTTCAAACAAAATAAATTTTCATTGTTGGAGTCTAGTATAAACACAAGCTCATAATCTTTTATTTTTTTATTTTTTTTTATTTTTTTTAAACTAACATGGAATTCAATAAGATTATAAATTGGCAATAATAATATCGAAAATAAAATGAGGGGGAGACAACTCCCACGCAACCAAGTTTGACATAGAAGCAAATGCCTTAACAATGAAATGGGCAGCCTAGTTAAATATTAATTTAATTTAAAGTGAACCTTAATTTGGATAAATTAGTTGAAGTAGTTCTTATCTTAGGCAAATAGTAAAATTCAGATTTTAGTTAAATTCAGGTCTTATTTTATTAAGATATTTGAATAAAATGTAAGCATATATAATGGCATGGTTGCTTTAAGGGGCTATTTGGTTCACGGTAATATTTTCATATTACCGTCTGTTACGTGATAATTTGAAAAAATTACCACATTTTTTTTGGTGGTGGTGGTAATATTGATGGTAATATGTGATTACCAACTTTGGAATATTACCAAGAAACTTAGTAATCACATTACCACCAAAACAGGTACCTATCTTGGATTAGCAAGTTGGTGGTAATCTGAAATATTTTCTAGACAGATATGCCTTTTGTTTAAAAATAATAATTTTCAAAGACCATATATTTTAACCATTGGATAGAAAAAATAATTTTGAATAACGTTATTTTGGGAATATCTTCAACTTCGAAAATTTAATTTTCTGTATTATAATTAATTTTTTCATGCAAAAATTTTATTTTATCATAACTTTCCATTTGCTCAAAATTTTAGATATAAAAGATTTTGGGAAAATATGAAAAAAACTAATTTTGATGCTATAATTTAATTATTTTGACCCCAAATATCAATTTACTTAAAATTTAAACTTGCTCAAAATTGTAAAAACAAGGGTATTTTGGAAAATTTGAAATATTACCAAGTTGATTACTATGTAATATGAGTTCTCAACTAAGCATGGTTATCATAAATTACCACAACATTCCTGGGCATATAGCATTTCCAATCTCATTACCATGGTAATTTCCTTAAGTGGTAATATATCATTATTGCGAACCAAGAGACCCCTAAGTATTTAAGCCGTGTGGTGTGCTAAGTTGGGTGTCAAGTTGTGTGTCAAAGGGATGGTAATGCGATAGCAGCTTGATGTGACATTGTGGTAAGACAATAAAACTATTTATTTTGTCCATAAAATTATAAAAATTTATTTTCTCCAACATTCATTCTCTTGCAGTTCTTTGGAGATGACAAGTAGTATGTTGCTATGCCCAATTTTTGTGGATAATGGCTTTGGTCTATATTTCTAAATTACTCTTGACAACACCAACTTTGTGACATCATTAAACGTGTAATATGAGAAAATAAGAGAAATAGGAAGAAAAGGAGATGTCCAGATCACTACAAGAAAATGCTAAATTGGCATGGGAAAAAAAACCATACCAAATTTGTCAAAACATTTGACACGGAATTAACAAAATGTGTCAAATTTATAATTTTTTAATTTCCTGCTAAATATAAAAATTTAATAATTTTGCAAGATAGGGCCAAATGCAATGCCAAAATGTATTTTTTTTTAAAAATAATTTATTAATATTGTGCCAAAAGCGCAAATATAATAGTATATTAATACTGTGTCACATGCCATGCCAAAATACAAATATAATAGTATATTAATATTGTATCAAAAACAGTGCCAAAAATGCAAATATAATATTATATTAATATCGTTCTAAATACTGTGCAAAAAAATAAAAACGTAATAATTTATTAATGTTGTGCCAAATACTGTGCCAAAACACAAATATATTAATATTGTGCCAAATACGGTGCAGAAATGCAAATATAATATTATATTAAAATTATGTCAAATATCGTGCCAAAAATACAAATATAATATTTTTTTAATATTGTGTCAAAAACACAAATATAATACTATATTAATACCATGCCAAATGTGTGCCAAAAATGCAAATATAATAAAATATTAATATTGTGCCAAATAAAGTGCCAAAAATGCAAATATAATAATTTATCAACACTATGCCAAATACTATACAAAAAATATGAATATAATAATATATTAATACGTGCCAAATGCGGTGCCAAAAATGTAAATATAATACTATATTATACTGTGCTAAATGTGGTGCCATAAGTAGAAAAATAGTATTTTATTTATACCATGCAAAATGCTGTGCCAAATATACAAATATAATAATTTATTAATACGGTGCTAAATTCTAGATTTAAGATAATAATATATGTATATATATAATTATAATTCCATCCTCACATTCCTCTCCCACTCTCAAGCACAAGCTCTGCTCCTCTATCTACTTCTCCTGTTGCTTTCATCGTTGATGGTGACACCGACGATAGCCAAGCCACCTTCCTCATCCGCTTGGATCAGATCCAAGGGGTCGGAGATTAGCGACCACTATCACATCTTCATGTCTCGGATGCCCCACAATCATCATCTCCGTCACCATTTTTGGGATTTTAGGTATTATCTTCTTGATTACACTGTCAACTTCGATGATGGTGGGGATGCCGATGACACCTACCTCACTAAAGATTTGTCTAAGTATCACAATTTCTTTACTTAGTTATTTTTTTTTATTTTTCCAATTTTTGTTAATTTTTATGATGATTTTGTTCTAAATTTATTCATGAAGGACTATAATTTTGATCACAAGTTGACAATCTTGACCCAGAGCGCTTCCAGAGTGGTATTGTGATATATAAACCTTTTGGTGCTGAATGTTTTATTTCATCTACGAATTGATGTGATGGTTGTTTCTGTGCATGGTTGGGATTTTCTAGTTTTTCTTATTAGGTTTTTAGATATAAGTTTAGGTGTTTGATGAGATTTTGTTTTATATCCAAAATAATTTCTTATGCTTTGTTTTTGCATCTTTTATTTAAAGGATGGTATTGCAAGGCCAGGGGTAGGTGCTCATCCCGCTAGTGGTGCTCCTCCTCCTACCCGCACTTAATGTTACAACAAGAGGTGAACAACAACTATTGGCAGAAATCCAGTAGTGTTTTTCTAGTTTTAAATAATTTATTATGTTTTGAGTAATCAAGTAATTAGTGAATTTCTCATTTTTGATATTTGTTCTTTCAAATTGCAACTACTATGCTATGGGTCTTGTGTTAATTTTCTTTGCATCTATATTTTATTTACCTTGCCGTGGACTTTAATCCTTTTGTTAATTTTGTTTGATACAGACTCTTGGTTTCATTGTGATGAGTGCTTTTTATATAGACATTTTATATGCTCTATTATATGCTTTACATGTCCTTTTTGCGTACTTTTGTTGTAAACCGATGCTACTTAAAGTATATTTGTTAAATGTTGTAGATAATCAGGCCTTGGATCAAAAGGAATGAATAAAGATGAATTCTGGCGCAAAGAGGTGTTGGAATGCACCTCTCAGGACAAGCACAGTCAGGAAGCATGGGCAACAAGTACGGGCATTGATTGCTTCCCCACAAGTGTACAGGCTTGCTGAGTAATACCCTGTGAGCGACACAAGGGTCGTATTCCACGGCGTTAAGGAGCTCCTATTACTCCTCCATCACTTATTATCTAACCTCCAACTTAAACATGGTGAACTACTCTAACAAGTGCAATAATATAAACAGATTGCAAGTATAAGAATTACATAGTAAGACAAGAGATTACAAGAGCAATAATGAGATATAGAGGCCTAAGGATGAGGATCCCCTTGAGGGGTCATCATGATATATGGATGCACAATAATAACAAAGCATGGGTGATTTAGACCGAAGGATCTCAAGATTAGTTCAACCCTAATTTCTCTGTGATTAAACCCTAATCCCATATGAATGTCGATAGGGATCCCTCCTTAATCACATTCCTATAATCGCATTAAGTATAAGGAGATCCCGCAATAAGGACACACTTACCCTATGTCTACCCTTATGGTTCAGAGGGGCTACTGACACCCAATTTCTTGGCATGTCGATACAAGTACCCTTTTTAGTTCATTAGGGATCTAATACACGTGAGTGGGTTACATCTACGTGTACAATTCAAATAAGAACTATGGATCTCTCTATTAAGTAGTTCTAGGCATGAATAACAATGAACCAAACCATAAATCAACCCAAGCATTTCAATTAATAATAAAGCATCCAAAATCCATGATGAACCACTCTCCCCTCCCAAGGTTCACCTACATTCGGTGAGTCTAGTGTGCCATCATACAAACAAACATGATGAAGACAAGAAAAACAAGAAACAAATGCATAAGTGGCACTCCCTAGTCCAAATGATGAAGAAGAAGAGAAAGGCGGGCCGAATGACATTTCCTCTAGCCGAATGAATGATGAATGCCCTCTTAACTCCTCTCCCCTTGATGGTGAAACTATCCCCTTGAAGTTCCAAGCCCTTGATCACCTCTCAAGCCTCAAGAAAAGCCCTCCAAAAGATATCTTCGTTCCTTCTTTTCTTCCCCCCAGTTGTGGCTGTCAAAAAGCTCCTCTTTCAATCCCTAGATCATGCTTTTATACTCCTCAAGTATCCCGACCATATATGGGCTGTATAGGGGTGCAAAAGAGACCAAAATCCCTCCAAAACAAGCCATCCCAGGGTCTATGATGGGGCCAATGATGGCCTCATTGAGGTCGTATGCATCAAGCTTGAAAATGGCTTCTCTTACTACAGTATCCATCCCGGGGTAAATCCAGGGAAGCATTGAGGCCGTATGGCCTCAATCAATTCCTGACTAAAAAAATCCTCCATGTGCTACAGTGGTTGTTACAGTGTTCTAACTACAGTGCCGCCACTACAGTTCTACATCTACAGTAATATGCTATAGTGAATACACTATAGTATCGCGATTTGGTTTTCTTCTCTTTTTAGCCCAAATCGTATCTTTGTGTCCTCCATAGCTCATTCATGCCCTACGAAGCAAATAATAGTCGATTAAGCACAAAACGGGCATCCATTCTTATAAAAATACATGCTAGAAGTATAAAATAAACAAATCTTGAAAAATAAAGGAGATGATAAGTGT